>NC_049228.1:63190576-63350576 GCF_011100685.1 Canis lupus familiaris
TCTCCGGGGAAGGGACGCGGCGGGGGAGGGAGGGAGGGCGCATTGGAACGCGCGCCCCCCCACCCCCCCAGCACAGAAGTTTTAGTTTGGAAGCGAGCTGAATCTCTGACATGGGTCTTGACACAGTTTTTTTTTTTTTTTTTTTTTGGTGATTTACATTCACGTGGGCCACACATTTTTCTGGGAAAGCCTAGACCGACGGCCTGAAAAGATTCCAGCGCCGATGGTGAAAAAAAATAGACGCCACGGGCGTGCGCGGGTGTCAGGGTAACGGTGCACGACGCTCGCGTCCGGGGAACTTGCCGGGAGGCTCCACTTCCTTAAAAGTCACGCTGAGCCAAGAAGCAGGACAAACCTCTTCCTAGTCCCTTGGCCAGAAGAACTTTGCGAGTTTGATAGGACAGCGCTCGGGGTTCGGTCCGGTGTAAAGGGTGGCAAAAGGGCTCCGGAACCCCCAGGAATCCGTGAGGCTTTTTATTTTTAAGAAGTTTATTGAAGTTTTGCACAATGGGTGGTTTTGCTTCTCCGCAGCCTCCGAGCATTTAGTTCACCTCCCTTTGGAATGGATTCATAGTTGAAGTTCTGTTGATTGTGGGTGCACGCGTCCCCCGTGTTTCCTAGAGAGGATTCATTCTCATGCACTTAGGATTTTCTGGGCAGTAAGGGAAGCCTTCAGTTGGCGGTAATCGCAGGGCAATCGTGGATCGGCCGATTTACAAAATACCTAGGACCTTCAAGACCTGTGCAGTTCTTAAGTTAATAAGCAGAAAAGAAAAGGAAAGACAAAAAAAAAAAAAAAAAAAAAAAAGGCAATTGGAAATGAATAAAGAGGGCATGTTATTCTTTGGTTGTATGGTCATTTGCAAGAGTAGTCAACTATCTTCTCCATGAAGACACAGCATCTGTTTCTACTGCCAAGCTCTAAATAAAATATTTACATTAAAAACAAAGATTTAGCTTCCATTTTCTGTGTGGGCACGGAACACAGTGGTGTCCTCCTCCATCAGCTGCTTGGATGACTCCCAGAACAGCGAATGGCCTCAGGTGGGCTGGCTGAGCTTTGGGGGTGAGAAGCTGAAGACAGGAATAAAAATAGTGCCGCCCTTACTAAAGAGCTGGCTTGTTTTTTCTTCAGGGTATGCATTTACCTGGGAAAATACATATTTAGATGAGCCATGTCAGATGAGTAATTATGGTATTAGTAGCGGTTTTGGAGAAGTAGAAGGGCATTCTAGGTGGCTCTTGTTAAATATCTAGCTTTTTCTTCACTATTTGCATTTTTCTCCCGTCTTCCCGGGAAGGGTCTCCCATTTTTTTTTTTTTTTTAAATGTGTTTTAGGAATCTTCTGAGTGTGTGCATTCTGTACCCTATAGTGTTTGGGAGGTCACATTCGGATCATAGAGAAGCCAGGGAAGTGTTCTGATAGACGTTCTGGCGTCACCATAATAATAAGCGAGAAGCAACACTTTGCTACCAGCAGGCATGGAAAGGCTGACTTGATCCGAGTTTCTTCTGTGAAGAACTGATGAGTAGTGTGGTCACTCAAATAAAAATTCGCGTTCTATCAGATGAGTGACAGTGTTTCAAAACCTTTGCAGATTACTTTATACCAACTTGGAGGAGGCATTGGAAACCATGAAAATGCAATGTGCCCTTCTAAATAAAACATGAAGTTTTGCATCCAGTTTCCAACTTGTCTCCTACATCCATACTATTTCTTTAACAGACAGGGTTTAAAAGATATTTCTGATATGGCTGTCACTTTTGATATCATAATTTGCAACTTATATCTCAGGGGAGTAGTTTACATAAGGCAGGTAAAAACATTAAAACAATATGACAGTTAAGTTTGGAGGTTTTGTTTTCAACCAAATGCTTAAAAATAAGGTCTACCAGGAAATTCTATTACTGGTTGAATTTATTTTGCCTATTCTCATAAATTTAGTATTTTGAATAAAGAATCGTATTTACTTCAAAAATGATGGGGGGGGGGGTTCTTTTGTTTGTAGCAAACTTTAATGTAATTGTCCTTGATACCCCACCTCCTCAGGGTGGGTGCCAGGTTTCTGGATGCAGTGGTGCTCGCCCTGCTTGGTCTCCTTGCCTCTCTAAAGTGGCTTGAAACTGTTAAACACCAAAAAGATTCATTTTTCTATTTGTGAAAACTGTGAAATATATTTTGAAATGTGAAACTCTTTCACCCCTCTATCTCCCAAAGAGCTGGCATCAAAAGTCTCTCAGCCCACAAAGTCATGAAACTTACTTTGTCCTTATGCCACGAAATCTGCAGAATAACCCTTTCTGTTTAATGAGGGTTACAGCCAGTATTTAGAGGCGAGGGTGGTTAGACAATTAAACGAGTCATCCATTCTATCCCATTTGTATTATTTGGATATTTATCTCAGTTCCTGAGAGTAGACCTGGTATTTGAGGAGATCACCTGACTGAACATAGTTCTGCTGGCAGCTTGTTTTTCGGGGCAGCAAATCAGTTGCATCAAATTGGCCAATTGTGACCTATTTCTATTTTTCTTGCTGGCTCTTTATTTCATTTCTTGTGGTGCTTCTCTGATGGAAGTTTTTCGGCCATTTTACCTGATAAAAACAGGTTTTTTTTTTTTTTTGAAATTTACTCCAAGAAGCACTGTAAGAAGGAAAAAGTGGTCCACTACATGAAGGTGTGATATATTCAGTAAGAGCCAAGTTATAAAGCTGGAAGGAGAGAGGGGAGCACTTAGACATTTAAATGGCCAAGTTAAACACAGGACACAATTAGGATATCTGGACCCTCAGGTGTTCATAAACCTGTACCAGGGGCCTCAGGAGAGAAATGGTGGGAACCAGGGAGAAAGGGAGCCCCCAAAGTACGTTGTTTAACTTGGCTGTCACAGGAGCTAACCCTTTGTAATTTGGCACATTTTGAAGTTATCACACTTAATGATTGACCTTTTTCCTTTTTCCCCATTTACCTTCTTTTGTACTTATAATGCTATTTTGAGAAGAAGTAATTTATTAGAAATATAATGAAGTGGCAAAAATGTAGCCCTCAATTTAAAGAAGAAATGTAAACTATAGAGTTTGAATGAAAAGGCAGTGGATTTTAAGTCCATAACCTTTTGAAAGTCAGAAAACCTATCTATTAGGCTGTATTCTCCAGTGGAAAGGCTCTCAAAATTGTAGGTGTTAAAAAAGCCATCTCAAGGAGCTTGTACCAGCCCCTAACTGAAAAGAAATGTTAAATTCTCCAGTCCTTAAACACATTTCCCTGTGTTTTTCAGAGACAAAATATATTTTCTTACAGGTAGACATATATATTATATATTAAAAAGGTGCATTCTCTTATTATCCATGCGTTTTAGTCCTTAAAAAAAATAACCTCATCACTAGAGATTCAGTTTTGGTTTTGGAAATGAAGCCATAGTGAGAAAAAAAGCCCTGAATCGTATGTGGAAAGACAGTTGTGTTAAGACAGTATAATAGTTTGCTTTTAATTAAAACTTACTATATAGCTTTTCCCTCAAAATTATTCTTAGAGAAGCTAAGCATGACTCCCTTTTTTAATAACCAGATTTTAACCTAAGGTGAGCTTTAAAAAAATACTAAGAAGATATCTATAGATCTCTATCTATATACTCTTTTTCATGGTGGTGAGGGCGGAATGCTCTACTAATTGTGCGACACACAGCAATGTATGCTTTTACTTTTGGACTTGGATGCTAAAAAGCCTGATTCTTGGAGACTGCAGAAGCTCAGTGTTTGACATCCATACCCCCCTTCAGACAGTTGCACTTGTTCTTCTGTTCATCTATCAAGCAGTGACTGTTTCTTCCCTCTACCACCTCTAAATTATACTGACTAGATGTTGAAGTCATTAAATTGATTACAGTCCAATCAGTAGACAATCCGACATAAACAAAAACAGCAATTACAGTTGGCAAGAATCCCACGAGTGCTAGTCAAAGTTCCAGAACTGATGGTCCAGTGAGTCTTTTCCAAAACGCCGGATTTCACGATTTTAGCAGTTCTGGCAGCATCTTTTTAAAGGGAGGGCACATAAATTCATAAGATTCCACTTGGCCTTAAAAACAAAAACATCTGTTTGATGCATGAGCGGATTGTTAGCTTTTATTATCCAGCCAAAAAAGGGCAAAAAATAGGATATTGAACATAAAAGCATACATGTAAAAATGAAATTACAAAGGGATTTGAGATTAGCAGCTTTTTATAAAGCTAGCTGTTAATAATATTTTCTTTTTTGTTTTGCCAGGGTATTCCCACATCCCTTAAAATCCATTGTAGTTATTGACAGCCGTGACATCTAATAGCGATGACAGAATTTTTCAACTTTTTGCTGCCAGTAATTGTACTTCTTTTTACTTGCCTTTTTTTTGGGTCATTGCAAGTCTCCTTGCATTTTTGTAGATTTCTTTTCATCATATAGGAACATTTTTGCTCCCCTCTTTTATTTTTAAAGAAAGTCTGTGAGAATTGACTAGTCTGGTGAATTCTAGTGAAATACTTGTTGACATAAGTTGAAATGTGATATTGAGTATACTTGCTTCCTTGAGTTTTCATTTTGATGTAAAACCATGCAACGAGGAGAAAGAGGTTTTGATAGTAGAAAAGAGCAGTTCTACCAAGATCAATTAAGAATTTTATGAAAGTTCTGCTTTTTCTGTTACTGTGGTTTATTAATTCACCTAACAGAATTCACATTGCTGGCTTTAATGCCATTATTTCTGTTGCCATAGAATACATTCTTTATGGATGGTTTTAATAGATACCATGTTGGGTTTTTAGTTATTTTTAAGAGAAAATAATTTTCAGACTTGGAACACTTGCATCGTATTTTAGCAGTCCTACGGATTGTTAAAAACGTAAATATTGTCGTTAGGTAGTAATAATCTGTTAAAGAACGCTTTTGAATTGAATGAAATTTTGATATGAAGGCTGATATTCCAAATCAAACCTCTGGCTAAGTATTTTCCCAGATGTATTTAATTTTTTTTCTACGTTGACTCCTGTTGTGCTGTGAAAGGTGAAAGTTCTGTGGAGAGGATGTGTGCAACTTTCTAATCCCATTTCAATTAAATATGAAATATGTTCCTGTTTTTTGTTTGGGGATTACAAGGTGCACTAGCTGGGACTGCATACCTTTTTTTGTTGTAGTGAAAGTGTACTTGTCTGATTTAAAACACGTTCCGCAACAATGTTATTATAATGCAATTAAAACTTAAACATTAAAGTTAACATTAGTAAATTTAAATAGCTCTGTTATAGTATTAATCAAATAGTGTAAGGAAAGCTTTTAAATGGTTTAAATAATTATGCAACTCTTGGCATAAAAGCCTGACACACAAGATAAATCTTTGAAAAGTAAGTAGAATCGTGGCTTTTTTTTTTTTTAAACTTTAATTTTAGGCAGCTTGGGCTTTTAGCATGCATCACATTCCACCTCTAGTATAAGTAATTATGCCAGTTTAGTAATTATTAGAGATGAAAGAAATTCAGTAAGAAACGAATTCTTTAAAACTTCAGTAGCTTCAGTTTTAGCAGGGATAATGATCAAGCAGCAGTTATCCAGCTGCCTGGGGACCCTGCCACAGCTACAAGCACTGGGCTGATCTTGGGGGTATCATTATTATGGCAGCACACACTATAGTTGGCATTTCTACTCTAGATGTCTGATAGTAGAGGTTTATAATTTGACCATAAAAAAAAATCTGGATTCAAATATGACTGTCTAGAAACTCCCACTTCTTAGGAGATTAAAAAAAGTGCATATACACCTAAAAATTATTATTGGACACCATATATTTTCATTTTATAAGATAGTAAATAATTTTTTAAATCTTCAAAGGAAAACTATATGTAAATCTGTCATTGCATGTATATATGTGTTGAGAATGTATTGAGCATTTTAAGTCTTGTTTTCAAGTGCAGATGATTTGGTTTGGAAGGCATATAGGATTCATTTGTGAGCATAGCTGATTATGGTCAAGTGACTGACATTCAGAATATTTGTTTTCATAACAGTGCAGTTTGTTGGAATCACATTTTGGTATTTTGGTTAAAAGAAAAATTTTTTATTATGTATTTTAAAACAAAAGATCTCAGTGCCTTGGTTATCACAAGTCAGTAGGAGAGGAACACATAGGTGGTGTGCACACACACAAATATACTCTAATGTTCTATTTGGCATACATTTTGCTCAGCAAATCCATATGAGTTAACCACTGTTTAAGGGAAAAATTGGATTGAATTGGATTTTGCCTAATAGAAATTGGTATCATTGTGAGGAATATAATTTCCTTTTAGAAATTAAAACACTACCATTGAGTATCATTACTTCACTATTTTTTTTTTAACCACCTTCTTTCAGTCTCATGATTGGCTTTTTCCAAAATTTCTTGTCCCATCAGTGTACTGTGAGAGATATATCAAGATGGAAACTCCTTTACCTGATGGGAACAAAAGAAATACGTGGCTCTCATTCTTGAGTACAGACAGTCCCATGTATTCATACAAAATATGTTTGTGAAGACATGGGAAATGAAGAGTCCATAAGGTGAATGATAAGTCGCCGTACTATAGGGGGTCCCGTGACCAGGAATCTCACATACATTGTGATGTTTTAAACTATATATTGACTTCCAGAAACAACTCTAGCATTTTATCGTGTTCTTTAATATTATTATTTTTCCTCATGGTAAAACCAGATTAAGGTCTCATAAGTGCACAAGTAAAACTAAATAGTAATTACTTTTAACATTCCTAATGATTTAGCTTGTCTCAGTTGTTTTGAGTTTGTTAGACATATGTTTTCTCTCACTAGTATCACACTTTTGTCTTTTCTTATTTTTATACATTGAAAAAAGGCAATTAAGTATTCACAAAGAATACTCCACTAAGTGGCAATGAAGCCAAAACAGAGCTATTGGCTGGGAGGTTGTGCTATCATGAGTTCATTGGAATGTTTTGTTCATTGGCTGATGTGCGGAGTCTGAAGTCACTGTGTGTATCATGTAGGGTGGTTGGGGCTGTCAATGTGCAGTAAGAAAAGTTAGATAGACTGTTTGCAGAGGCAGGGGTTAAAAAAAACAAACTGTGGGCTCCAGAGAGTGCATATTAATTCCTGGAAAGAGTAGAGAATAAAAACAGAAACAATTAGGTATGGTCATAAGTATTGTGACTTGGGTATTAGTACTAGTAGGGAGATGGTTACAGAGTAGAAAGGGCAAGGGGGCCAGCTCTCATGTGCGGTCTGAACTTTTTTGGCAAGCCACTTAACCTCTGTTCTCTAGGATTCAGATTTCCTCTCTGTAAAATGAGGGGGGGCTCATTTCATCATTTAACAAGGGTTTCTGCCCTCCCTCCCGTGTTTATTTTGTTCCTGGCCTTATGCTGAATTCTGAGAATTAGACTGTGAACGAAGCAGACATAAACCTTGCTCTGAGGAGGCTTCTGGTCTAGAAAACTGGATGAGATTTTAAATATCTTCCATTGCTTTTTAATTTAGGGAAGGAAGCAAAGCAAGTAAGGAGAAAGAGATACATGTACATGATATATTCGCTTTCTCAGCAAGTTAAGTCAGTTAAAAAAGTTAGATAAAATGGATTACAAAACATTGTTGGCACCAAAAGTTGGTGAGCTATAATTTTTAAGAATAGTGAGCAATGTTTCCTCTTAAAATTAAAAGGTAAAAACGCTCATTTGAACTGAAACCACTAAACACATATATAGAATATTCCCATCTCTTTTGGATTTAGGCCATTGACTTAGCAATATCTTTTACCCCCCCCACCCCCCCCCCAAAAAAAAAGATTTGGATAACATTATTGAAAGTTAATTGTGTGATATTAAAGTTCATCTTTAAAAATAATCAAAGATTTATGTCATCCTTTAAGATAATTGAGAGTATGTATGATGCTGATATTAAAAAACCCCGCAACACCAAACTTCAGTTAGGAATCCCTGCCATATAAAATTGAGGTGAAACAAGTCACAAGGAACTCATTCCATTAAATATTCAGGAACAGAACACTAAGGAATGAAACAAGTTGGTATTGGAAAGTCCATAGCGCAGGTTTGACTATTTCTCCCCTGGGAGACAGGTGAATGCTTTGAAATAAACTTTTGCAGAATCATAAATCTTAAGCATAAGACAATTTAGAGATAATGATATTGGGTGTCTTGATGGTCTTCATGTTCAAAGATGTGAGTGCTGAATGAATGGTGATGGTGGAGTGTAACTGACCGAAGAAAAAGATGATCAACATGAAATCCCTTTTGCCTCCTCCAAAATCATATAGGTCATTTACATAAGTATTGCATCATTATACCAAATTTTTAATCTTCAAAATAAAACCATTACAAGATAATAACACCATTTTATAGCTTCTGTTAAATGTAACTGTTTTTTATACTTGCTGATTTGCATATTTAAAACCCAGTCTGAGTGTGATGGGCTGGCAACCCCTGGGATAGCGCCCTAGCTCTGTCTTTGCCTCTGTGTCCCTTGGCCAGGAGAATGCTCAGCCAGGTACCTGACTTATACTTCGTGCTCAGTAAACTTCGAGGAACTAAAATCACTTCATTTCTTGCAGAAGGAATGTGTTGACGCCTTCTGATTTCCTTCTATCTCTGTCATTGTAGAATTCTCATATTGAAGAAATTGTAATTCTTGCAAGTTGATCAATAATTCATATTAATGGGGCAAGCATGCTTTTTAAGTTGTGAACTTGATTGAATTGTAGCTAATGGAACAAAACCAAACAACAGAGGTGAGATGGTCTTACTTTCCACTATGATTTCTTGTTCAGACCCCTATATAGGGAGCTGATATAGAAGAACACATGTATCACCTACTGAACCATCCACAGGGCTTTTATAAGAAATCTGACTCCATCCAAGTTTCGGAATTTCCATACAGCAATTGTAGTTTCTAGATGTGAGCATAGGGCCAGTGACCAGTTCCCCTCACTAGGAGTTTGTCATGTCTCACTGGGAGGACCTCTAACAGCCACAGCCACTTTGGACTAGAAATCACACACTAGTGAGTGTGTGACCAACTCTGTTTGCCTGAATGTTTGCAGTGGGATGGCTATGAACCTGCAGCAGTACAAATGTTTGAGCCAAGGTCAAAGTGTGTTGCTTTAAGGACAGCATTTTAATTTAGTTTGACTTTTGTTGGCTGGTCATCTTCAATTCATGTTCATCCGTTTGCCCAGGTGCTGGTATCATTTTCATATAGCAGCATGGCCCAAACCTTTAATGATTTTCACAGCTTCACATTGAATCTCCTCTAGACTTAGATTGTGAATTCACAAGTCAGTTTTGTACAACAATAAAGACTTGAATATTATTTTCATTTCTTAAGACTCATCCCTCATCTTCTGTGAGGCTTTTTCTGACCCACCCGACTTAAAATGAGTCTTCTCTTTATTATTCCCTTTATATGGTCACATACCATAGAAACCATAGCTCTAGGTTGGTTTTCTGGTTTGTTGAGAAGCCCTCTGAGAGCAGGGCTGTCTTTCTTTCTTTCTTTCTTTCTTTCTTTCTTTCTTTCTTTCTTTCTTTCTTTCTTTCTTTCTTTCTTTCTTTCTTTCTTTTCTTTCTTTCTTTCTTTCTTTCTTTCTTTCTTTCTTTCTTTCTTTCTTCTTTCTTTCTTTCTTTCTTTTTCTTTCTTTTTTTTCAAGATTTACTTATTTGAGAGAGATCTGAGATAGTGAGAGAGAGCACAAGCTGCTAGGGGTGGGGTGGGGAGAGAGAGAAACAGGCTCCCCACTGAGTGAGGAGTCCGATGCAGGGCTCCATCCCAGGACACCGGGATCATGACCTGAACTGAGGGCAGATGCTTACCTGACTGGAGCCACCCAGGTGCCCAAGGATTCTGTGTTTTTTTTTCTTGAATTCCCATAGCCTAAAACTAGATGGTAAACGAACAGATGTAAAAGTACACAAGCAAATGTAGTAATTCAGTCATTTGTTTCATCAACAGATACTGTACACTTATCTTTTACCAGTCTAGGAGTGCTTAGAGTTGGGGATGCTATGAAGGAATTACAACCAGGCAGTGGAGGAAGCACATTAGATGGACAATTAAATAGACACTAATAATTTACAGTCGTGAAAGGAAAGTACTGGGTGTTATGAGAACATTTCACAGATATCAGTGAGGTCAGGGAAGGATCATAGAGGAAGCACTTTCCAACCAAATCTGAAGTTTAATATATATTTTAAAGATTTTATTTGTTTGAGAGAGCAAGCATGAGTAGGGGGAGGAGCAGAGGGAGAGGGAGAGGTACAAGCAGACTCCCTGCTGAGCACAGAGTTCTGAGGAGGAAGTTGGGTCCTAGAATCCTGAGATCATGACCTGAACTGAAGTCAGACACCTAACCGACTGAGTCACCCAGGCACCCCAAGTTTAATATGGGTTTGAATGAAAACTATTGAATATGGTCATGCATTCTATAGGAATTTCTAGTTGAGCATCAATTATGTGTCAGGTGCTAAGGATATAGTAAGGAACAAGTCAGACCCAGTTAGTTGCTTATGGGTTTCATGAAGCTCACAGTCTGTGAAGACTTACTGAGGTGATTCTTTGTTTCCCTCGTAATGTTTAATTCCAACCTGTACTTAGTTTTGCAGCAGTAGTATACTTTCAATTCATACAAGTGACATCTCTTTTATATTATTTGCACTTGGCTAACTTGTGTGTAAGTTCAGATCATCCTTTATTTTTGGGCTTGGTTTTCTTGCTCTTAAGTGAACTACCCTGACTGCATCCATAGAGTTTTTCATCATTAGATCTACTCATTCTTGCAAACATCTGGATTTCTTTTCATTCTTATAATGCTATCTAAATACTGGAAATAAATAAAAAAAAATAAATAAATACTGGAAATAACTCACTTATTTTGGTATCATAAGACAATTTAACAACTCTCCTCTATTTGGCCTCATGGATACTTAGGAAAATATATTCAAATTGTGCAATATGTTTCTGCTTATGATCTTTGCAAATTCTTAGCACACTTTCCCCATCAAGGAGCTCAGTAAACACTAGAATAGGACAGTACATCAACAATCTGATTCCTTATTTGTATGTTCTGTATAGTATATTCTGTAATTGAAAACTTACATTGAGAAACTGGAAGATCGTAAAAAAGTTAATCTACCTACCCAAACTTTTCAACTCACATTTTTAAGATATTTTCTGTTGTTTTGATTCCTAATAGCATTATTCACAGAGTCCCCCCAAACAGTCTCAGAGCAGATGTTTGAAGCCTCTGCCACCATTCATGCAATTCTCCAAGCCAAGTCTGAGTGAGATGCATTGACACCCTGGACAGGCTAATAATGTTAGCCTGTTCTTCCAATTGTTCTTTCAATATCTGCTCCACAGTTTTGAGAGGATGCGGGTTCTAGTGATAATGTCTTTAGACATATACATGTGAGTCTTTTGGGTATCTTTCTTTCCCCAACCAAAGTAAGAGCTGTCTGTGCTGCCTTCCCTAAATATATTTCCTAGGAGCCCCTCCATACCAACTGAGGACCTCTTTTTTATTCTAACAACTCTGTACTACCCACGGCATGATGTTTCTTCATTCCACCCTCCTACTGCTGATGGCCATCAGCTTGTTTCTGTTTATTTACTTCTCTTTTGCTTGATTTACTATTTACAGATGTTGCTTTAATAAGCATATACACGTTCTTGCTGACATGTATGATTATATAAATGGGATAAATTCCCAAAAATGGGATTGTGGGGTAAAGGGAACATGCATTTAACATCTTGATAGATCTTGCCAGGGTGCCCTCCGCAGAGGTAATTCTAGTTCACACTGCTGTTAACAGCAGGGTTAGAAAGGATCTGTGTTTAAATACTTTATCTTTACTAATGTGACTTGTGAAACAAGCAAACTGGTATTTCATTGACATTTTAATTAGCATTTCTATAATTATGAGCATCCTTTCCTATGTTTATACATCATATGTATTTATTTTTCTGTGAATTGTCTTTGTATTTCCTTGGATCCTTTTATTCTTTGGTTTGAAAGCAGCTCATATTAATAAGAAAATTAGTCCTTTGTCTGACTTTTGTGTTGCAAATATTTCCCCATTTTGACTTTGTGGGTGGTAATTTTTTTCTTTTGTTGTATGGAAGTTTAAAATTGTTTATTTTCAATTTTGTCAGTGCTTTCCCTTGTAAGTAACAGATTTTGTGTCTGACATAGAAAGTTTTTTTTTTTTCTTTTCTGATATTCTTTTAGTTTTTAGTTTTGTCTTTCCCATTACTCTGGCTGAAGGGTCTTGTCTGTGCCCTTCTGCCCCTGTATTCCCAGCACGTAACCACATTTCTAGAAATATAGTAGGTGCTTAGCAAATATTTAGTTAGTAGGTCAATATAGTATGGTGGTTAAGAGCATGGCTGTTAAATCAGACACCTTATCTTGAAATTCTAATCTGGTTGACCTTGGGCAAGTGATTATATCACTTTGGACTACAGGTTCTCTATCTGTAAGTGAGGGTAATATTAGTACCTAATTTATTGAGTTTTTGTGAGAATTAAGAGTTAATTTATAAACTCTCAGAATAGTATCTGGCAAATGAGAAGTACCTAGTCAATGGTTTTTACTCTTACTCTCAGAGTTTTCTGTCTTGTGAGGAAACTCTTCCTTCCATGGTATACAACCCTTTTCTATTCTAGAAAATTCCTTTTTGCTGTGGTTCAGGAGTAGGGATTTCTAGGTATCCATGTGGCTGCACACAGCTTTTTCAGAGGCTTGTCTTGGGTGGGTTCCCTGCAGATATCTTTGCTAGGTTGAGTGTGTCATGGCTAGCTCTTTCACACTGGTCAAATTAGCACCTTGTTCTAAGCTCCATTTTGCTTTGCCAAATGCCAAACTCTGTAGACAGAGTTCTGAAAGAAAAATTCCTATAGAAATTCCAATTAAAAGATAATGGAAACATAACGTGGAGCTAATTAATTTTAGAGCCTCTGCCATCTTTTTGGTAAGTCAGGTCTGTGTCTTTGAGGTTCTTTGCAAAAGGGCCAATGCTAATCTGCAAAGGTAGACTAATTGTTCTTGGGAGAGGAGCTAGAGACAAATAATTCACATATCATTATGAAAGTTTAATCATAGTAGATTTATTAATAATCCTTAAATTAAAAAGGTAAATCTGGGCTTGGGTTTACAAAAGAATTAGCTGAACAAGGGGATGATTTTCTACATCGCCATACTCATCAGTAAGTTTATCTAGAAGCATTTTCTTCGTGGCTTCAGAGTGGAATTCACTGTTGTCTAGAAGTATTTGTGAGTACAGAGTGTGAAGATGGAAGGAGAACACAGGAATGCACATCTGCTGTTAACTATGAGTCCGTATCAGACTGTGGCTAGCCACTGCTTTAATTTTATGTGAAACTTTATTTTGGGGCAGATTGTCTGAAATTTCTTTGGTGTCTGACTTCTTCTCCATTCTATTCTGCAGTAAGTCCTAACAGCTCATTTTGCGTTATTTTTATTTCTGTGGCCTCTCCCTGCTCATTTGGTCACCAGTTCTACTTTGTTTAGCTCACGAAATCATCCAGTCCCCACTCCAAGATGCTGGGCCCCAAGGGTCCCTTCAGGCTCAAGAAACCCAGCCATTGGCCGCTGGTTGACCTGCGCACTCGTCAGTCTGCTGATACTCTGTGTGGGCACTACCATCTCTTTTTATTGTAACGAAATTATAACTGTCATAAAGTTGTCTTTCTATTCGGACAAAGCCTAAAACCTTAATATATCCAATCAGATGACTTTCAAATAGTCATTTATACTTTTTTCCCTTCAACCTTAATGCTAAATGAAGTGAAAGAAATAGTAATGAAAATTGGAGTGGAGAGAGTCAAGAGGATTGTACGAGGCTGCTTTTAATCCTCACTTTGTGAGTGACAAAAGAAATTCCACGTTGAGATATTTTAAAATAAATGTTCTAGAAGACACTTTGGGAAGGGTGTTTTGGGCTAGGGTGGTAGTTTGAGCTGAACTACCCCATTTCAAGTCACACTAGGACATTGTGACACAACAGGGAGGAGAGTCTTAGTCTCTTGATTTCTGGTTGTAGGAATTGCCTTTCATGGAAGTAAACATTCTAGACTGTGGAAGGAAAAGTGTCTTTCCCCACCCCTCTCAGATTCTTTACAAAAGCCCAAATCTGGGGCTCACTCTCTGGGAGATCACCTTCCTTATTCTAGTTTTAGCTGTCAGGATATCAAGCTTTTAGTCCTGGAGGTACAACCAACATGTCCCAGTGAGTTGGCCTAAGGGACCCAGTGCGCAACGGGCCTGTGTTTGGATCCCACATGTTGTCAAACCTCTGTAAGCCTTTTTCTTACCAATAAAATGGTGAGAATCTACTTCACAAGACTGTTGTGTCAGGTAACAAATGTAAGGCACCTAATATGTGTCTGGCTCTTAGCAAGTTACTAACTCTTAGCAGCCTTTTATTTTGGATGCAATTCCTAGGGCCCCTGAGGAAGCACGCATCTTTTAACCCCTTTATGTTTCCCTCTTCTGCGAAGTCCTGAGGTGGGACACAGTTCTGTGACTGGCTTGCTTCTCTGTGTCCTGCAGAAAATCTTTCCCCTTTTGTAGACAGCCTGAGAGAAATTGTACCAATTTTTATATTAAACTTTTAGGAACCGTTCTCTACAATAAAAGAGGGGTAGTGGATATGAATTCACTATGGAATATCATCTGCATTTGGGAACCCCTAATGTTTCCAAAAATACTGTGCATTTCATTTGATCTAAAGTGAATCTTATGTCAGTTATTATTATTCCCATTTTATAGATGAGAAAAATGAGGCTCATCCAGTTAGCATGGCTGAAGTAGAAAAAGAATGTAGACTTCTGGACTTGAAAATGGGCAGTCTTTAATCTCATAATTTTCAAACAGAAGGAGTCAGGACCAATCTTAAGCCCAGTCAAGAGGTGGAAAGAATTAATCCCCTGGCCTCTGAGTTTCTCCTCTGCTGTTCCCTATCCTTTAAGTATTTAGATGTCAGTACCCTCCCCTATTACACCTCCCCCGAGAAAGTTACTTCTGCAAGAAAAAAATATATTAGTTATACCTGAAAGAGAATTAAAAGCAGTAGAAACCTGACAAATCCCTAATTGTGTGATTAAAGGCTTTGGCTTCTGATAAAAGCATTGCGTGCCTCAGAAAGCTGATCTGGGAGGTATTGTAGAGGAGGTAGTGCTGGGGTGCTGGAGTGAGGGATCCAGGAGGGTTTTCTCATTGCTGGTAAAACCTCAACCGAAAGGCCCCCTTACAGAAGCTGAGTAGACTTTCAAAGGCCTTCCTCTAGATACTCTCACTCAGAGGTCGGAGATTTGCTAGGATGGAGCCCACCAGTCTGAGTAATAGGAAAACATGAGTGATAGTTGTGCCTGCAAAATTTTAACAATGGATATGACTTTGGGTTGAATAGCCTCCTGATAATGTTACATTAGCTGTTTCAAATACACTGTGTGGAGAAGCAAATTCCTATTTCCACCTGGCATGTTACCACCCTGAAGCAATGTCTGTTTTCTTTGAAAGATGCCACTTTTTCATACATATTTTCTTTGTGCTATAAGGAGATGGACACAGCTGTTGGGGACAGGTTGCCCCAAGGACTGGTGGGACATTGGTGTCATCCATGGAAGATTTTGGGCATGACATGTCACCATTCCCCCCAAAAATGATTTCAATTCTGAAGTCTTATATTCGGCATTTTAGAGATGGCACTTACTTTTTTTTTTGGTAGTGTTGACTGAAAAGGAATTTTCAAAAGGATTGGATTTTTCAAAATTAAAAGCAGCAGTCATAGAACTGATTAGATTAGATCCCTTGTTATTCTTTTAAGAAAATAGGATGAGATCTGGCCCTTCTAGTTCACCGTCTGAGATCATGCATGCTCTTTCCTCATGTGTATTTGCTTAAAATGATGTTTGTGAATTATATACATACACGCACACATATGTATATTTATCTGCTTATTAAATCACATGGTAAAAGAGAAAAATGATTAAATATAGGTGCTTATTTGTCAGCCATTCTCCTTGATATGTGATTGATTTAGTTAATTTTACTTTATGCATATTTGGAGATTATCTGATAATATATCATCATTTAAAATATGTTTATATATAACATCAATACTATAAAAATATTTAATATATGCTCACATTATCTTGACAGTTCAAGATTGAAACAATATAAGTGGGAACATATTTCCACAAATGACTATTAATTTATAGTTACTAAGATAATGGCATACACGTTCACTTTCAGTTCTATCTGGGTAGCTCTGTAAATTGTGTATTGATTATGCTAATGGCATTGGCGTCTTTATTACTTGTCTGCAGATACATGCAGATTGAATTCACATTTGGCAAGGTTGTCATTCTGTAGAGATGAAAGTGCATTTTTAAAATCTGTTTTTTGGAGAGATTGAGTTAAAACTAAAGGAAAACATTAATTGAATGCATATGGAAACTTAAGGAATTGTATTCTAGGAAATGAAAAGTGCAGTTAGAAAGTTAAAAATGATGCTGTTATATTTCCTTTGTTTCACACTCATTAAGGGAAGTGTTGCAGAAATGGTATTAATTCAATAATGATCTATTTTTATAGTTTATTTTTAGTTATGTGGCTTTTCTTGTTTTGTTTATCAGGCTGAAGGAACCTTAGACATTTAGGGTTGCATGTGTTTTGAAATTTATTAGCCCAACTAGAGGAGAACAGAATTAATTTCTTTTTTTCCCCCAATTATACATAAATTTTCTTGTATTTTCTAATAGCTCATAAGTCATAAATCACAGCCCCACTTTTTGCTCTGATCTTTCATTACACAACATGTACCTATTTGGTAGGATTTTTCTCTCTCCTTTTTCCTCTTCTGCTTAGCTGTCATGGTACTAAAGCAGTTGTTTAGAAACCACTTTTTTATTTTCCGGAATGGGATGACTTCTTAGAAATGTGGGCTTTCCACTGTGTGCCAATTAGGAAAGAAAATTAAAAAAAAATCTTTAAAATATTTGTTTTCAAAGCAGTTTCCACTGTATTGTAATTAGAGTTGGATCCCCGTTTTGTTTGAGAGCCAATAGGAGCTGCTAAAGGTAAAAAGTAAAAAAAAGAAAAAAAAACAACGAAAGTTTTCATATTCCTGGGTGATATATGTCCATGCAACAGGATATTAAAAGTCCCAAATTTTATGTCTAATTCACAACCTTGAGACAAATTCAGTTGTGCTGGTCTTTCAAATACAAGATTTAAAATTTAGAAGAGGAGCTTCCCAAATTAAAAAAAAAAAGAATAAAAGAAAGTCACTAACCAGAAGAACTGAGTGAAAATATAGGATTGATTTTTGTGAATGAGATTGGAGTTTATCTTCTCAAAATGTAAAGATGAGCACTGCTACATTTCAGCAAGCATTTCTTGTTCAAAACAAAACACTATCCCCCTAAGCTAGTGTTTCAGTAATTGTTGAGATAGTTAACTTTAAGTGTTGAATTCAGAAATACTGTTACAATTGGATTGGTGTTATCTAAAATAGCTGAAGTAATAAGAATAGTCAGTGGAAGTATCAAAAAGTATGATGTCTGGAATACAAAGGCTTTTTGCCCTGATTTAAAAAAAAATTTTTTTTTAAATTTTTATTTATTTATGATAGTCACACACAGAGAGAGAGAGAGAGAGAGAGAGAGGCAGAGACACAGGCAGAGGGAGAAGCAGGCTCCATGCACCGGGAGCCCGATGTGGGATTCGATCCTGGGTCTCCAGGATCGCGCCCTGGGCCAAAGGCAGGCGCCAAACCGCTGCGCCACCCAGGGATCCCTGCCCTGATTTTCTTTTGCTGGGATGGAGTCATGCTTCCCGGCTGGGCTTCTATAGCTGCAGGTTATTTGTTATATTTACAGAGGAAACAACTAGACCCTTTCCCAAACATCCAAGTGTCTAACTCCTAGTTCCAAGTATGTTTCACTAGTGATTGTAGTTGTCCGAATAAACATTTTGCAGTATTGCCGAAGAAAGAGATGTTAGAATCAATTACTGTTTTTGTCTTTAGTCAAATTTTGGATTTGTTTTCCCTTGGCTTGGTGTATGTTTGAAATAAGACTAAAGTAAAAGGAATCTCACCAAAGGTCTAAGTCCCCAGAGGTGTCATGGGGGCCGTTGCCAATCTCTTGCACTGGATTAAAAAGTTAGCTGGTATGATTGTGGTAGTTCTGGCCAATCTCTCTCCAGTTTCCACTTTGGTGGGATTATGGATAAAAGGCAAACTCTGGGTGTGAACATAGTGAGAAAAAGCAAGCCATTAGCCTCCATTAATACACCTGTTTTAAAACCAAGACAGATGGGGCACCTGGGTGGCTCAGTGGTTGAGCATCTGCCTTTGCTCAGGGTGTGATCCTGGAGTCCCAGGATCGAGACCCATGTTGGGCTCCTTGCATGGAGCCTGCCTTTCCTGTCTCTGCCTCTCTCTGTGTCTCTCATGAATAAATAAATAAAATCTTAAAAAAAACAAAAAAAAAAAAAAAACAAACCAAGACCGCACACACATTCATCTCTAGGAATGGTTCTCCTGCAGCTAGTGGCTGGCAGTCATTAGATGGCTCTGCACTTTCTTCTACCAACACTCAGGGCTAAGTCCCGTTCCTGCAGTGGCTCCCTGACCCTTTTTTCTGCCATTGACTGTTGGCACCTGATTCCCTCCTTTCTGGCTGACCTCTTGTCATAGCCCCTGCTTGCAGGTCTGGAACCCTACCCTACCCTCTCCATTTCCAGTGGGGCATCTTTCTAAAAGGGAATGGAGATCAGTCACTCACCTTCGGTCCTGACTGGAGGGCCTCCCGTCGTGCTGAAGTTGGCCTGTGAACGTTTAGCTCACAATAGTTGCTTGGCAGTCTAGCTTCTTTTCCAACCTCCTCTCTGCCAAGGCTCCCTTTTTTCCCCACTCTATCTGTCCCCCTCGCCCCCCATTGGAATAGCATAGAAAAACTTGCACTTCCTAGAAGGCATCACGTGGTTTTATGCATCTGTATGCCTTTACGTATGTTTCCTCTATTTGGAGACCCATTTTCTACTTGTCCTTGGGGCTCCCATCCTTTCAAACCTAGACCAAGCTGCTCTTCTTTAGATAGAATTATCCTGCTCTGCTTTATGTGATTTAAATGCCCCTGGTGTGTGGGCTTCTTCATCTAAGGACTCACCGGGGCCTTCTGCCCTCATCGATTTGCTCATCTGCCCCCATCCCCACTGGAGTTTGCCAGCCCTCTCATGTAATGGCCTATGCAGAAAAACGCTAAGTTTTGATGACATAAGTGGGCAAATGGGAAGGCAACAGGCCCCCAGTTTCCCATTATCCCCAGCTGTAAGTGGTCGCTTTGACAGCTGAATGAAATATCCTCCAACACTTGACTAGACCCACTTTTGACCTGCCTGTTGGGAAGCTCTGCAGCAACCTGTAGGCTCCTTGGGACAAGGACCAGGTCTTAGGCTTTGCATCTCCAGGCCCTTAACCAGATGCCTATTACTAGTATAGGCACTCAGTAAACATTTGTTTGCTGAAGGTGTGACCAGGCAGGCCCTGTAATTCAATTTGAAAGTTAAAGAATTTAAGGCAGGAATGCATTGATGAATACTCTATATGAAAGTTGGAGTGCTCACACTGCTTTTTTCTAATTTTCTTATTAAGGATAATGGGGGAAGGAAATTGGGGTAGGAATCTGATCAGAAGGGGAGAAACTTTTTATTTGGTTCCAAAGAGTCTGTGTATGGTTCTCTGTGTGTGTATGTGTGGTAGTTGTTGTTTTTAACCTCTCCCAAGGCGAATTTCCTCCCACTTAGCATCTTCCTGCAAGGAATTCCATTGTAGGTAGAAGAGTGGTAATAAATTCACCTTTGGCATGTTCTCCTTGATAATAGTGCATCTGTGATATTTCTCTTTGGTCTGCAAGGACTGCAATAGACCTGTAGAACAATCAAGCAACACTGCGGAAATTCTAAATTCAACAGCATGATTTTGTTTAATACAGAGATCATTCTGTCTGAGAAGATTTTATGGACAAAGGAAAGAACAAGCACATGGAAGGGGCTTTTTTTTTTTTCTTTTTTCTGTAAAGCAATTTAATAACTTTCAGAGCATAGAGTGGTTACAAATAAACATTGCAGAAAAAGTAAAAAAGCACATTTTTATCCTTGACCGCCTGAGCTCTTCAGACCTGTTGGTGCCAGACAGTTGCTGCTGATGGCCGGCACTGTCCCAGCAAGCTGAGAGAACTGGGTTTGGGATGTATAGCTTTGGCCACCACCGCACTGGTTGCTTTTGTTTTTGTTTTGTTTTGTTTGTTTACCTTTTCTTGACAGTACAAACAAATGAGGGAGCAGACCAGCAGGCGGGTGTGGGCCAGACGGCTGTGCAGTCTGGTAATGCTACATTCCTTCATTAGAGCTTGCTTGCCATTTTATAACAGTGTGCGATTTATTTTCCCTAAATCTGTTTTCATCTTATGGGATTTCAAGTTAGAATGCATAGCTAGAGCCCAGAAAGCACAAAATAATGATCCCGCCCTTTGGTTTTTGAAAACTAGGAAGGCTTGCTTGCTCTGTGTTTAACTCTTTGTAGCCTGAAGGTAACTTTTCCTCTGTTCTCAGAAAGTATCAAGATATATTAGTGAATGCAGTTTGAACCCACTTGTGCGGGAGGAGTGATTTTGGACAGAGTTTGCTTTAAACAGATAACGTTTGATTTTTCTCTTTAGGCATGGGACTTCTAACTATGCCAGTAAACCCTAGAGCTAGCTGTACATACAGATGTGAACTTTAAAAACCTTAGACGGCTAATGATTATTTGGCACAAGATGACTGTCAATGTGGGGTTCATCATTTGTAGTGATTTGGGGGATTTGAATGTGGGCTGCATTTGTAGAAGTTATTTGTTTATTTATTCATCATGGAGTTTCTGAGAATAAGACACTGAGTTATAATGCCCTTTGTATTTTTAGACAAAATCCTTGGAAGAAAACTGAGGCAGCTTTCTCAAGTAATAAAACCATTATATTTTTACTAGCCCACTAGTAGTGTAGTGTTGAGCCCACTTTTTCCTGAACATTTACCCCTTTTTTTTTTAGTTTTAGGTGATTAAGATCCAGGAGGTCACAGTCATCACAATGAAGCCAAGAATTGTTTGTTTTGTTTTGTTTTTTAGGCAGCATTCACTTTTTAGTTTGGGATTTCTTGAACTTACTGGCACTGTGTGGGTTGATTTAAGATTGAGTAATTCATGCCCTGGTTGTTTAATTTGGTGAAAAGCTGGCTATGACCAGAGAACAGACTGTTAGGAAATGGTCATGTTTTAAGTTTGCATGTGTGTATAAGTGGAGTATTTTGGGTTCATTCATCTCTTGCCAATCTTAGTTGTTAAGTAATCTTCTTGCATTCATATTTACATCATCTTCAGAATCTTGTGTTTCTGCCACTCTTATAAAAGTTGACTAGGGTTTGTAAGGTAGAGCTTTGTGCTTGGAATTAACCAGGAAAAGCCTCCTTTAGATCTCCTGCAAGAGGGACAGAGGGCCTGCACCCTATATTGGCTGCCAGAAGTTTTTATAGTAATACTTTGTATCTAGGCTCTGGCTCTTACCATCAAATGTGCTTTTTATAGAGTACCAAGTTATAAATGTAGTGCAGCTACGGCATATTAATCTTACTGCGGAGATTTAATGAGGCAGTTGTTTTGCGATGGACACTATTGGGAGCAGGGAGCGACAGAGTTTTACTTTACCACTGAGCTGCAGAAATATTCCTTGCCTGGTAATAATTATAACCACATGATCTCTTAGTTTTTCTTTCTTTTGCCAGTGCTTTTCCATGCAAAAGTGGCTTGGAAGGAGGTCCACTTCTAGGCAGTGAAATGGGTTGGAAATTGGGCTGTTTTCTCAGTGGTTTGACATTTTAGCTTTGATCAGGCATGGGATCCGTGTTGCACAGAGAGAAATATGTAAGATGAGTTTCAAGAATACAGATAGTCTTTGCCAGTCCACTGAGATGGCTTTTAGATATTCATTACTTTTACTTGACTTTTATATAGGTTATAAAAAGTAAATGTGGTGAAACCTCATTTTTACATGGACAGAATAGAATTTCTGCTGGTTGGCCTTAAACTGATCCCACACTTGAAATTAATTGAAGTCCATGGGTTTATTGCCTCCAACACTTTTAAGCCAGTGCAATTTTTCATTTTCCCCAAAGTTGAAATTTTATTAAACCCAAGTTATAGCAATAACAACCCTTATGAAGGGGAGGATGAGAAGGAAAGCACCACCTGCCAGAGAACGTAATAAGGGGAAAAACATACTTCTTTTAAATTTCCATTTATAAGTAAAATTAACAAAATTGGAAACAGAGAGCTGCCATTTATTTTTTTGTGATAATAATTGTGTCTTTGTTCCAAAATTAAGTCTTTTAACCAGGTTAGAACTCTGTAACTCTAGGGTTTCATAGCAGCCTTTTGAAAGGATGAGCCAGAAAGTAGGTGGTGCAGGTGAGATCATTAGGGATGGAGGTCACATGTCCGAGTGGCTTCCTTTAGGTCAAAGGACAGGGAATGGTGTCTGTAGCTCTAATGGGGTTTGCAGTTGTCGCGCAGGGGGTCTGTGGATATTTAAAAATACTGCCCTTTGGGGGAGTTTGGAGCACAACAATTGAGTTGAAAGAACAATTGTCCTCCTTGAGGTGGTGTTGGGAGCAGGGGCAGTACTTACAGGCATGGACCTTGTATTTATAACCCCTTAGGTCGAAGTCAGAGATTTGAATGGCTCGCAGAGTAATACAATTATTTTTTATGATTGGATCTCAAAGGACTTTATAAAAACTACATAACTAAGGCCATGTGCAATTATTGAAGTGTAGCCACCTGTGGGAAAGAAATGGTTGACAATGTAAGCTTTCCAGAATCTTCCTTACATCAACTAATTTTAGGAATGGAGCCCCCTAACACAAATAAACATCTTTTGAATGGGCAAGAAATAATTCTTCATGAAAGTGGAGGTTGGAAAAAAATCTACTCACAGAAAGAGAGAGAGAGAGAGAGAGACTGAGATTCTAGCACTCATTATGCCAAGGCATCATAGGCTATAATAGCACCCACCCCCCCAGAGGGTCCCTCTTAAGTGGTGACCTAAAAACGAATTCGCCAGTTGGCTGGAGCACGCATCCTAAAGTTGCAGCAGAAGTGAATAAGCTTGACTGACTTCGGTCCCTAAAGGGTTCTATCTGTAAATGCAGAAGTGGAAGCAAAAACATTTTTTATTAGTCTTAAAATGACCCTTATTTTAATAACTAGCCACAGTGTCAGGAGCACGAACTGGAGCCATGCTCTAGCTTTTAAGAGCTCAAGCATCATGCATGCATTCCTATTTGTTTGATATTTTGAATATTGGATTCATGTAAAGTGTCCATATTCTTGAATAATAAGGAAGGTGAGTTTTTATCATTTTCTCTGCGTACTACTTAAAGTATTCAGAGTATCTTCTTATTTAAAAACAAACAGTTCTGCAAACTTGATGCATAGCATTTCAATAATCATATTAAAATTCAGACCTAGCACCCACAGTTCCCTCAGTGCTATCAGTTTTATGAGAAACTGGAATCTCATGCTAAACAATAGAGAATATTTAGTGTGTGCGTACCGCCTGCCAACAAGTGTTTAGTGGTGTGAGGGCCAGTTTGGCATAATTGGGACAGTTATTTATTTTCCTGACTCTCTCTCTAATTTGGCAGTATTTTACCACTTAGGTTTCGTTTGTTGGTGATAGTTGAACCACCACCTATTTGTTGTTGTCTGTAGCTTTAGATGAAATATTTGAAATCACCAAAGTCCAAGGTGATGGGTCATCCTGTCGATTTTGGGAAATGTAGGTATGTAGGTACTTTTTAATTTGGTGGTACTCGATCTGTTCCTGTTTATAGGAAAAATACCAGTTAAAGGACTTTTATGTACTTTTTTTTTTTCTCCTCACCCCTCTCCCTTTTTATCATCACTAAATAATATTTACTAAGCACTCACCTGGACACGGTGCTGTGCTGAGCAAAGTATAAGACACACGAAAAAGATCCTGTGATTACTCCCCCAGGAATGAGCAGTCAAAACCCCAGTCTATTGAAATGGGCACTGTGTAGAGCATTGAGATAATAATTTTCCAGATGGCAAATCAACCCAAATTACCAATTCACTTAAACACTATGTTCTTTAAAAACAAATACACAAACAAACAAAATACTTGTTCTTTGAGATGAGAACTCTGCTTTTTTCAGGAGCCCAAGAGATTTTTATATATGTTGAAATGTAAGTTGATTTTGGCATATGTGAATCATTTGAGGGGTGGTGATAGAGTTAAGTTTATTACAGATGCGAAGAATGGCTTTAGAATAACTGCCAGCAAAAAAAAAGGACCATAGTGACTTGTAAGAAGTAGGGTTCATAGATGCATGTTACATGCAGGGCAGCAGAGAGCACTTGCAGACAGCAGGATGGTGGTGTGGTGGCACTTACTGACTTTTCTAAGAAATCTGGACTAATTTGAATTCTGAATTCTTGATTTAACATTTCAAATTTGTATCCTGCCATAATAAAAAATTGACTACAGATAATGCATTACATATTTCTTAGGTATCTTGATACAACTCTTTTATAACCATTTTATTGACTATATTTTGAGATATAATTTATTTCTGACTTCGGAGGACTTTCGCCATTAGGAATTAATGTCCCATAAATTATGTCATAGATTATATTACCCAATTTCCCCTAAAGAGGCATATCCTCTCTTTCCCTTCCTTCCCTACGCTTGCTTTCCTGTCAAGAGGAGGGGTGGCACTAGGATGTTTGGGGGTACTTCTCTAAAATGAATCAAAGGACAGCCCATCAAATCAAAAAGTATTTGAAGTATTTATAGAGATCTGAGTAAAAATATTACCTGTGTTTTACATTCTTATTCCCCTCGTTATTTATGTATCATTCTTAGAGGTAGAATAGAGCTATTTTTACTTGTTCCACCACTTAGCTTTCTGACATTGGTAATGTCCATTTAAGTTGTTGACTTGATTATAATTTATAATTACCCTTCATATATTTTGCTTTTTTTGATGATTACTTGTCTAAAAACAAGAGACATGCCAATATATTTACACTTGAATCTGTGTTTGTAAGAATGTGTTGCTGCGTGGTAGAGCTTATTTTGCTATCACTGTCTAACAAATAATGGGGTAACTGTATGTTTTGACCAGTTTGTAAGTAAAGGTCAATTTCGTGCCTATGGTAATTAGCTTAGCTTATTCTAGACTTTTAGCTAATTTGAGTAATTTCCCGTGAAACAATATATTTAGCAGAAAGGGAATTCATTCTTAAGCACAGTGGTTTTTTTCATTTACAATGGAGACTTTAATTTTAGAAGTGATTTATCTCTACCTTTTAAGCAACCCCTCTCCCCCCTAAAGCTATGAGAAATGGCCAGGGTGGACGGATGAATTATTTGAAGGAAGCAATGAGAAGAGGCCCCCGTGGTGGAGGGAAAGAAAAACTTCAGTCATCCTGATGTGATACGTTTTAGGGAAGACTCACTTTTGCTTCCTCTGGAATAAAATCTGCCCCTAAGCCCTCCTTTTGCAGCTTCTGGGACAATGGTGCTTCTGTTTTTGGTAGCAAGAAGATTAAATGTTACTTTAAAAGAACCTGTCTTTCAACCGCATACTCACAGTCTTGATTTTCTTTCAGACCCCAACTGTAAACTTGAAGACAAGACTGAAGATGGAGAGGCAATAGACTGTAAGAAGAGGCCGGAAGACGGCGAGGAGCTGGAAGACGAAGCTGTGCACAGCTGTGACAGCTGCCTCCAGGTGTTCGAGTCACTGAGCGATATCACCGAACACAAGATTAATCAATGTCAGTTGACAGGTAAACAATACTTATCACTTCTGGTCTTCGCATACTGTTCTATTTCTGATTTTTTCAGTTTGTGCTCCCCCCCTCCCCCGCCCCCACTCTTTTCCAATTGTTTTACTTCCTTACTTGATCACATAGGTAAGTCTGGAAATGCTTTAGAAAGAATTCTACGATGGCAGTTTGTGGCAAACTCAGTGTCATAGTCCCTACATAATGAATTGTACCTAGATTTTAATAGCTATTGGGTAAATTTTTCTCTTCTCTTCCTTTCTTTTTTTCCAATATAGTCATGACATGTGGGTCTAGAATCTAACATGATGGCTAAAAGAAAGTTGAAAAAAAAAGAATCTTTTGAATATTTTTTCAAAGAAAGGTAGCATGTGTTAACTTATTTTGATGTAAATATCACTTCCTCAAGGGGACTTGCCTTGATGCCTCTCTGCCTGAGTTTGGTGCCTTTTTGTGTTCCCATAAAGTCCTCGGCCTGTTACAGCTCATAGTTTCCACTACATGTGTTCACTTCCCCTCTGTCCCTCTTTAGACTGCAAGCTCATGGGTGGCAGGAACTGTGTCTTATATGTTATTATATTCTCTGAGCCTTGTATAGTGCCTGTTCCACAGTGGATTCCCACTAAGAAATGGACACTATTCTGCTATGCAGTTCATAGGATGGATCAAATTTAAAATAACAGGAAGCATGACAACGTGTTCAATTTAATGGTTTAAGGAAACTAAAACTCAGTTTGCCAAATTTCTACCCTCTTTAGAAATATATCCTACAAAAATGGACAATGTCAGCCTGAGTGGGACATTTTAGGTAGATATATATTTTTTAGATTCATGTTATTTTTTCCCTTGCTATTTGAAGCTGACATTCTCTGGCTGTGTGTGTCTGTGCTTATAACTCTCTCTTCTGTCTCTATCTCTCTCTTAGTTTCCCAGCACAAATCCTTCTTCAGTTAAACAAATGATTCTCCAACTGTTTTCCATACAATATTGATATATATTTTTTATATTGATATTTTTTTAAGATTTTAAAAGGTGTTCCATTTAAGCCAGATTTTCTTTCTTTTTTTAAAGATTTTATTTATTTATTCATGAGAGAGACACAGAGAAAGGCAGAGACAGGCAGAGGGAGAAGCAGACCCCCTGCAGGAAGCCCCATGCGGGATTTGATCTCAGGACCTTGGGATCATGACCTGAGCCAAAGGCAGATGCTCAACCACTGAGCCACACAGGTGTCCCTAGTCAGGTTTTCTGAACAGATTTTTGTGGAGATTTTGGATTAAATCCAGTTAAATAGGCTTCTTTATTAAAGTGTACTGTGGTGTGCTCACTTTGGCAGCACATATACTAAAAAAGTGTACTGTGGCTTCAGGAAAGGGCTATGGTAACTAAGTTAGGCCAGAGAATCTTCCTTCTTTCATAAAACCCATTACTCTTGGTTTGAGCATTGATGTTGTATATATAGATATTGGTCATAGATATATTTTTTGTTGTTTATAAGATTTTTGGTAACTTTTATTTTGTTACAGTTCGAAACTTATGAAAAATTACTAAAACAATACATAATAGAAAGTCCATGCACTGTTTCCCTGATTCACTGACTCAATGATTATTTACATTTCTCCCCATTTACTTTATCATTATCTTTTCCTTTCACTAGTTTTTTTCTTAATCATTTGAGAGAAGATTGGTGACTCATGCCCTTCTAAATATATCTTATATATTTCCTAAGAACAAATATTCTCTGACATGACCACAGCATAATTCTTGAAATCAGGAAAGTTAACATCTTAATGCTATAGAACACTATTACAATCCATGATCAATATTCATAGTTGAATAGTTGTTTCAATAATGTCCTTTATAGCTTTTTTTCTTGTGTAGAATTCAGGATCATGCATAAGATTTATTTGTCATGTCTCTATGTTTCCTTTCACCTGGCATGACCTCTCCGTCTTTCTCTGGTTTTCTTGACCATAACATTTTTGAAGAATATCTATCACCTACTTTAAGAATGCCTGTCTGTATTTGCATTTGTTTCCTTGTGATTAAATTCAAGTTACATCATTCTGTGGCAGGAACACCACCAAAATGATGTTCTCAGTGCGTTAGGTCTGGAACATGTGATGCTGATTTGTTCTAATGTTGATGATGTTGATACTAAATGCTTCTTTAGGGTAGTGTCCACCAACTTCCTCCAGTGTAAAGTTACTATTTTCCCTTTGTAAGTAATAAATAATTTGTGGGAAGATGCTTTGACACCATATAAATATCCTCGTTCTCATAGAACATCCATTTTAACTCTATAATTTTTGTAGTTATTAGTCTTCTACCACAATTTCCTTTCTTATTCATTCATTCATTCGTTTATTCATATCACCATAGTAGGCTTCTGGAGTTTATTTTATTCAGTGTTCATAATTCATTACTGTTATTGTTTTGGTGCTCGGATTGCCCGAGATTTAGCCAATGGGAATCCTTCAAATGGGATCTTGTGTTGATTCCATGCGTCTTTATCATTATTTGAGAACTTACCTTAGTTTCGGCTTCAGACAAATGCCCCAGGCTCAACATATTCTTGTTTGAGTCTCATAATCAGCCTTTTTTCCATGGAGCCCTCTTCATTCCTTTAAGAAGAAAGGTATTTAGAAAAAACCAAGATATGGGAGCTAAGTGTTCTCATTGCTGTGGGTATCATTGATTATAGAGCCTCCAGCAGATAGAAGTAGTAAGTGTATTTGTAAATTTAATATAATATATGCAGAAGAACCATGTTGTTCATATTGATGCTTCTAATGCAGTCCAACACTTCAAGTTCATCCCAGTCTTTTTCCTCTCCATATTTTCCTCTCCATATTTCTCCATTACTACATTCTTGAATAATGAGAAACCTAGCTTCATCTCTCAATATGTTTACTTATTTGCTTGAGTCTAGAATACACATTAAGCAATTTCAAGGTTCCTTATTCATATCATATAAGCAGACCAACTAACTAGTTTCATAGTTGTTTACAATTATTAATGCTGTGATTTTAATGTAATATCTCCATACAGTGAAATTTATAAATCAAAAGTGTACAATTTGATGAATTTTCACAAAACACATCCCTCTTAAGATGATTTCCTGCATCCTAGAAATTTCTCTCATACCTCTTTCTTTTTTTTTTTTTTCTCATACCTCTTTCTGATCAATAATGCTCCTCAGAAGTAACTAGCTTGTAAAGTTGTTTAACCACACATTTGTTTTAGAACTTCTTATAAGTGGAATCACACAATATGTACTGTTTTTTTTGAGTCCAGCTTCTTTTGTTCAGTATAATGTCTGTGAGATTCATCCATGTTGTATATGAATAATGTGTTTTTTATTGCTAAGTAGTATCCTGTAATATGAATATATCATAATTTATCTCCATTCTTCCATTGGTAGACATTTTGGTTATTTTTAGTTTTTGGTTTTCGTGAATAAAGTTGTGAACCTTCCTCTGTTGGTCTTTCTGTAGACATATATTTATTTTTCTTGATCTGATAAGTAGGGATAGAATTGCTGAGTCATGGGAGAAGGGCAGTGGGATATGTTTAAATGTATGAAGAACTTGTGAGCCTTTTCTCAAAGTGGTTGCACCATTTTACACTCCTACCAGCAATGTCTGAGAGTTCCAGTTGTGATTCTTTGCTCACATTTGAGTTGTCAGTCTTTTTAATTTTAGCATTCTGTTGGGTGTGTATTTGTATTCTTTGTGGATTTATTTGCATTTTCTAGCTCATATACACTTAATTGACTTCATTGAATGCATTTTTTTATCCCTTAGAATGCATAATTTTTGGAAAGTCCCATTAAATGCAGACAATTAGTATGATTCTGTTTTCAGTGGAATGCCTGGTGATTTAAAAGAAGCTTTATGCATGTAGAATCAACACTATGGTTAGAGTAAAGACATAGTGACTTGACTGACATGGCTAGTGTATGCTATGCCAGCAAGAAATCTTACCTTAGGTGAGAGTGGGCTGTTAAACAAACCTTGAATTCTCTTTAGTGTTCTCTTTTTATTGAGTTTCTGCCACATAGTCATCCTTATGTTCAGCTTTATGAAGAGAGTAGAAGCAAAAGATACTATTCCTTTATAACTTTTTATATTATACACTATATATTCTTTTATATATTATACAACTTTACTATCAGTGCAGGAAATGCTGGATTTTTAGCACATGGTGCGGTGAAGCTATTTATGGGCTGCATATTGTTTTTCTTCAAAAATGCAAAAACCCTCACCCTAATAAAATATTTGGTTTATTTTGATCTTAAGCTTTCTAAAAGTAGGGAATCTAGCCTGTGCTCACACACCACACCATTCAAATCAAAGGTAGGAAAGGGGAGGCTTACTTTTGACAATGAAACACATTTCAGGAAAGGTAAATCTGGTAAGTCTTGGTCCTGTTTGTTGTTGTTTCAGGATGATTTCTCTGGGAGGGTGGAGGATTGATGGGAGAAAAGCAAAAGTGGAGGATCAGAGAGAGAGAAGGGGGAGAAACGAAGTCAGCAATCATTCACATTTGTTGAAGGTGTGGAAGTTGAAACTTGAATTGGCTAAGGGTACCCTTCAGACTAATCTGAAAAAGATTAAAGATCCTTGGAAGTATTTTAATTAAAAAAAGTAATATGATGCTTTTACCTTCTTCTTTGATTAAATCATTTTAATGTAGGTTGGGAGGTTCGACTCTTCCAATTCTTGTTTCCTGCTGCTTGAGTTAACTCTTTTCGTGGTGCTGCTGCTACATCTTTTTCTTCTTCTTCTATTTTTTTCCCTGATGGACAAAGTGTTAGTTTAGCAAGAAGGTATTTCTAGTTTTATTTTCCCCTCTTAATTTATTCTTTCTCTCATTGTTCTTTTTCACTCTCTTTGTCTTTTAACTTCCTCCAATCCCATTTGCATACTTGCTCAATCCCTCTGATTCCTGTCCTTTCTTAAAAACTCTTCTTCTTTTTTTTTTTTTTTAAAGATTTTATTTATTTATTCATGAGAGAGAGAGAGAAAGAGAGAGAGGCAGAGACACAGGCAGAGGAGGGGCAGGATCCATGCAGGAAGCCCGACATGGGACTCGAGCCCGGGACTCCAAGATCATGCCCTGGGCTGAAGGCAGGCACCAAACTGCTGAGCCACCCATGGATCCCCCATTTTTTTTTTTTTTTTTGTTGTTGTTCATAGTCCTCTGCTTCCTTTCTCTTTGGTTTGCAGTCCTTTTCTGCTTCCATTTTTTCCTTGCTCCTTGTTGCTTCCCTTCTATTAATTTTGAAGTCTTTTCTTACATGTGTGAGCCTCCCCAGCTACACCATAGCCTGAATACTTTTTGGTAAACAATTTACATGAAGAAAGAGAGAATTCTGAATAACCTTCTGAAGGGTTAACTGTAGAGTAGAATCAGGAGAGAAAGAAATCTGAAAACTTGTTGATTTGTAAAACAACAGAAAACTGAGATATTCTGTGGTTTGACACCCGTGGGAGTTACCCAGGGTAGTTCAATTGTCAGAGAACTGGTAGATACCCTGCTTTCAGATTCTTTCCATCCTGTAACTGAGGGTTTCTTGGTAATTTGAGATTTGTTCCTTTGGTGACTTTCATCCTCAAGGGTGAGACACATCCCTTGGGGAGTCTGCCTTGATGAAAACTGATTCACTCGGTATTAAAAGTCTTGAAATCCTGCTGTAGTCTTGCCAAGTGACCCCAGGCTAGACTGAGCCTTAGAAGATGAAGTTCAAATACAGAGCAAGACAACCAATTCTCGACCCAGATTTGAAAATCGTCAGGTGGATTAAGTATGCCCCAGGTCAGTTCATGAGTAAGTGTCAGTAACCTGGGGACTGAACTTACAGCCAGTTGATCCATCTGGGGACCTAGAGATCTAAGGGATCATACACATGATTCATCACTGAGAAGTGTTCTGGAATGTGGGCACTATTTTGGACAAGCCTCTTGATCTAGGAAACAAAATATCCCCTAAGGATAGGTAGGGACAAGGTGGCACTCATCAAGAGGAGTTCTTTCTTTTTTGTCTCATGGTGCAATTTTCTTCTCATATGCAATCCAACATGTGTAAGTAAGTTTATCATCCCTGCTTGATGGAATAAGGGGAAAGGGGAAAGAAAAAAATATTAAACCCCACTTTTCAATTGTAGCAGTAGATGGAAACCACCTGTCCTGCCCCAGCCTTGCTCTCTTTTTCCTGGAGGCTGGGAAGGGAGAGAAATCAACAGTCTAATGCTGTTGGGACTCTCTGATGCAGAAGACAGATTATCAAAATATATATTTAAAGAAGGAAAAGCACAGAGAACCTCTCATTTTACTAATCCACAAACCCTATCATTTCTTGCCAATTCCCTCAGGGGGTGGGGAGGGCTGGAAGCCAGAGGGGTCTCATCACACTTCTCAACAAAGATTTAATAGCAGGGTGCTATGGGGAAGGCTGAGATTACGGAGACTTTATTATGCTTACAAAACTGAGTACGAACTAGCATTGTAAATCATCAAAACTAAGCTACACTTAACAGGATAAATGTGTAAAGTGCATTTGGTAATACTGTATGCTTGTTGTTCTGAGTCATTTTTCTCTTCTCTCTTGCTAATTTGCAAACTTGAGTTGTCTGTTAAGTGTTCTTTCACATCATTAATGCGAATTGCCTGGGTGTAAATGCAGAAAAAAACTGAATAGCATTGTATTAGTTCTTAACCCTCTGGCCCCATCATCCTATTGGCAAGATGAGTAAGTAGAGATATGTATGACAGCAAGGCTGTCACACTTTGGGGGAACATATTTGTAGACCAAATTTTTAGAACTCTAGCCATATTTGTGGCTCCTTTACAAATATTATTACTGTACAGGCTCACGTTTTTGAGGAAAATGAGCTGAATCAAAGAGTAGATGCTGTGCATCAGATAAAATGATGTGTTCACTTAATTTGATTTTAAAAGTTATGAGACTTCTTGGAAGCTTCAATAGGTTTAGTGAACTGAAGACTTTTCAACATCTGGGTTTTTCTTTTTTTTCAAAGAATTTTTGAAAGAAGTGAAAGTGATTGTACATATGTTATATGGTTGTGGTAAATTAAAGACTGGCTGGTTCCACCCAAAAATCAAGTACTCTAACAGCTAGTTGTGTTGGCAAAGGGAATAAGGAAACAGCATTTTATGGAAAGAAGCGCTGTTTTCATGGAAGCATATTGAAACTTTTTAAAGCCTTTTTTTGTTTTCCTTTTTAAAACATGAGTTGAAATAAATTACATGAAATAAATGTGATATTTTAACTTTTTAGTTTGTATGTTACATTTAAGGCATATAACTTTTATTTGCATATTTCTGTATTAATTTCTATATTAATTCATTATTCATACTTTGTTATTAATCATTTATATATTAGTTATCTATTTCTATATAATTAGGCTTAAGGCAATGTATGTTTTGTTTTTTTATTTCCCTCCATTTTGATCAATTCCTTGTTTCCTACCTAAAATAGTTTTTTTTTTTTTTTTAAGATTTTATTTATTTATTAGAGAGAGAGAGCACAGAGAGAGAGAGGGAGGAGCAGACTCCCTGCTAAGCAGAGAGCCTGACCTAGGGCTTGATCCCAATCCTGGGACCCTGAGATCATGACCAGAACCAAAGGCAGACATTTAACTGACTGACCCACTCAGGCACCCCTATGTTTTTAGTTTTTAGTCTACTTTTTTTTTTCCTCCAAATCCCTTAAGCCTCAAAATGCAGTTTCATGGCCTCCATCCTTTCCATTCCCAGCCCCTTCTCCATGCACTTATTTTTTCGAGCAGTGGTTTCCAAACTTTTTGATAAGAAAAAATTTAGCAAACACCTTTTGTCATACATATTTATTAACACATTTCATAGATTTGCATGTACAACATTCATAAAAGTAGAAATTGAAAACTGAGGTAAAGATGAAATACACAGGTATTTTTTTTCAAGATTTTATTTATTTGTTCACGAGAGACAGAGAGAGAGGCAGAGACACAGGCAGAGGGAGAAGCTCCATGTGGAAGCCTGATGCGGGACTCTATCCTGGCAACCTAAGATCATAACCTGGGCCAAAGGCAGATAGATGCTCAACCACTGAGCCACACTGGCATCCCAATACACAAGGTTATCTAAAATAAATTTATGTTGTTTTGAAGTCCTGGTCCAGATTCCCTTATTTTGACAATTCATTTTAATGGCAGTGAGTGCTGAGAAAGCTATCTCACAGAACCACCAAAGAGCGAACACATGTGATTACACTTCCCTATGAGGTTCATCATTATCAATGGTGGATATGAGCCCATATTTCAAATAACTTTCCTGATAATATCAGTTTGTTTTGCCAGTCTTGGATCAGGTCTGATTGAATTGTTTCCCTCTTTTATACAGTGGCTGACAAACAGCTTTCCCTAGGAGTGGAAGGGCCATATTTGCCATTTTCTTGATGATTACTTATGCTTCTCTATCAATATCCTGCAGTTGTCCTCGCAGAAGACTTTAAAAATCACTTCACAAAATTTGAGGATTTTGTATGATTTAGATTAGTTAACATTAAATAATATGACCCATTGGTCTCTTTTACTGGGTTCTGTAGGCTGCATTATTTTGAGGCATGGTAATGGTCTAGAGAAGCAAGGGCACCCAGGCTATTGACTATTATCTTCCTGCTTGCAGGAAGGTCTGCTTTGTTTCTGAATGTTGCCTGTTCTGATCAGTTTCTAAATATTCAGTGTCTTCTCCATCCTAGGATTTGCACCTTCTATTTGAGAGACCACTATTCTTGACTGCTGTGTACTACATCACGTGAAAAACAGCTCCCTAATCTCTGCTCCTCTGAGTTTTAGATGAGGTGGTGGGGTTGAGTGTGTCATTGTCATGGTCTGGCAGGGCCATGACTAAATTCTGTACCTTTACAGAGAAAAAGCAATCCTCCCTAATTGGTTCCAACTTCTGAGCTGTTAGCCAAGTGAGCTCCCTTTTCTGGTTTTGGAGAAAGGGTCAGTGAAGCTATTACCTGCTATGAAAGCTTTGTTATTTTTGCATGAAACTTTCGATATCATTATGCAGTCTACCATTTTCTTCTCGATATATTTGTTCGTGAAATTCTGTATCAAACCCTGGATGTAAAATAATCATTTTTAGTCCATTTTCTTGATGCTCTTTGAGTGCTTTTGCACATTGTAATTGGGATTTATAAAAGGACCATACTGATGAGTTACATTTTCCCACTGTGAATGAGTTATTACATGTATTAATTTATTAAAATTTAGTAGTTGGAATGTTGAAGGGGTTAACTTAAGAAATATTTCTTTATATTTTTGATGTGCATTTTGGAATTGGTGTTTTTATTCTCAACCTGCTTTATTTTTTTTTCAACCTGCTTTAATAATTTGTGCATCATAAGAAAGCTACTGATTATGAATGAAAAGTTCCTGAAGGGTGAAAGTGCTAGAAATATAAAATAAATGGGTGCATTCACTTTATTTTTTTCAAGTAGAACCTAGGTGGAGGATGTCACGTATTAGCTATAACTATACTTGCAAACTACCTGCTCCTTGATTAATTTGAGGTTTTTGAAATTCGCATTTTGAAATGAATATAATCCAAGAAAAAAATTAGCATTATTTGTCTGTGTATAGAACATTGGTACCTTTGGATGTCTTGCAGAACCACAACTGTTTTAGATAAATGGTTTTGCCTGAGTTGCATAATTGATAATGAATATATAATCATCTAATTCTGTGGTTTCAGGATTTATTTGCCAAAAATTGTAAATAAAATGTCAAGAACACAATCCATGGGAGAATATCTTCAAGAATTTCCACTGCGTCCTTGATGGTCATTGATGGTAATTAAAGCTGTCAGTTTGTCCCTGTGGAGAAGTGTAAAAATTATAAATGAAGGGCTGTATTTGGGATGTGGAAACAGTGGGGCCTCTTTTGTGGGGAAGATAAATTAAAAGAGATCAAGTATTTCCTAGGCCCTATGCAGCCATTCGGTCTGTCTTACAAGCAGGGCAATGCGTCGCAATTTGGATACAGTTCTGTGCACACGAGGGCTCTGCCACATGTAGTCCGTTCTCAGACGTGAAATTCAACACAATAAAACTTGAGATGTTGAATTTTTATATTTTTGCATGACTGCACTTAATTTTTTTTTTTTTTTTTACATTACTCAAGATGCTTCCTATAAAAGGTTGGTGAGTTGCTAAAGGAGTATTAAAAGTAGACTGTTTCCCCATCCTTTCTCTTTGTGCTAATAAGTCTATGGCTGGGGATCTTGTCTTTGGGGAATGGCAGCAATGTCACAGAGATCTATGACCTCTTAATAGGCCTTGGGAGGGGAAGGCAGGAATCATTCTACACTGTGCCTCAGGGCTTAGTTCCTTTAAACTTCAAGGAATTGGACTGGAACTCTTCACTCCTTCTTTCTTTCAGCTTTACCTTCAGGGGAAATTGATCGATTAGAGGTGATTATTCCACAAACTCTGAACCCTTTTCCCCTCTTTGTTCCAACTGGAGCTTCTCAAAGTTTAAAGGGATTGTGTCTCCTGGGTGAATTGTAGAATGAATTTAAGTAGATTATTGGGTAGAACTCTTTGAACACACATTAAAAGTGCTAAAAAATATATTTGGAACAGAAGGAAATATTTGAAGCCAAAGGATAAAGAAACATTTGTTTCAGTGCTAATTTTAATGTAATTATATGGGATATTTTTGAGCAAACGATTAGTTGCTAGACTATAGAATCATAGTAGTGCTTCAAACCAAGAAAAAAACAGGGCCAGTGCAACAAATGGACAAATGTGCAAAACCTGGTTGGTGTAAGACCCTAATGGGACCAAAGACATTCATAAATGACTAGGTTTTTATATATGTCTTCTATTAACCATAGCAAGATTCTACTAATTGATGGCTTTTAGTCTTTTCCACATTCTTTGTTTAACAACAACAACAAAATGATATATACCTAATTTTTTTGCATGCATGATAGATTTGTCTTATGGACACTGTGGACCTCGTTTGAATGATATTTATTGCCACATCAATTTTAATTTTTCCCTCTTTAAAAAAATCTAATTCTTCAACTCCACCTACCCACAGAGCAGTATTAGCTCCCCCTGGTGACTAAGTAAAAATGTAGACAAGAATGATTGGGGTGATGAGCTTCATTAACTTTAATCTTTAAATGCATAATTAATATTAAGATGCATACAGTAGGCATGTGCACTGAACTGTTTTCCAAGTAAAAATTCTAATTAGTCTTGAGAAATGTCCATTTTCGTATTAGTATCTACATAATGAAGGCTGGTCTATCTTACGTGGCTTTCTTGGAGTTTTGCCCATTTTAATGACCCCAGAGCTCTTGGTTTTCTGATGTGGGAGATATTGGAACAGAGGGTAAATATTCAGATCTTCTGTACCCTAGGAGCTCATTACAAACAGAGAAAATAAAAGCAAAAGCAAGTACCAATTTACCTATCTCTATCATTCTTACAAAATAGACTCTCTATAGAAAAGGTTATCATTGTTAGAATGATTTAAAAGAAATATTCTTTTAGAAAAACACTGTTATACATTCAAACACTAAGATGTATTTTTTTTTGTTGTATCAAGAAAACATTTTTCCATTTAATTTGCGAATTATTTAAAGTGCATATGTTTCTTACTAAGGTTGACTTTCAGCTTAAGTCATAGTTTAATTTATAAAAAAAAGTTCCCCATCATAATTAAATTATCAGGTTGACAGTTAAGAATGCTTTTATAATCTTTTTGAAAAGAAATCTGTCAAGTCTGTCATGTGCTTACAATTTCTCATATGTAATTTTATTTTCTATGCAAAGTATTTGCTTTTCACCCTGTTTTATAATGTAATTTTATTTTCTATGCAAAGTATTTGCTTTTCACCCTGTTTTATAATGTTTTATAACACAGAAAGCAGTGTTCTGTTGACTATATGATCTGGTTTAATTATTTTATATTAAATGTTATATATTATAATACATTTAAAAGGAAAGATCTGAAATTTTATCTGGGAGCTAACATTTGAATTGTTCTTTTGTTCCTCCTATTCTTTTGAATATATGCTCTTTATAATTTAGCACCCCACCCCCATGCTCACTATCCTTTTGCTTTTCTTCTCTTCCCAGGACTTTATTTTTAGGACCTAAGCCTTAGCATCTAGGTTTGTGTTTTCCTTTTGTTTTTCCAAGGCACCTGTCTGTATTGGGAGAAAAGATACAGACTTCTAAATGTAGCCATTTCTTCTTGATACCTGAGGTATCATCCTCTTTGACCTGTGGAAAACTATGGGAAACTTCTTTTGGAGTTAATGGTACCATTTTGTTCCTCAGCCTGAAGTGAAAGTATGGTTAACCAAGCAGCACAACTGAATGCAGCACCTACTCCTCACCTCAGTTTATTTCTCCCTCTTCCCATTGCTTCCTTTTTCTAAAGAAACTGCCTGTCCTTTGCAGTTCATTTGTCTCGGTCCCAGCAAAAGAGCAAAGTATCATGCTTTGCTTTAACTTTTTGCTTGTGTTTGCTCATCGGCGGGGCTTAAGCAGGTACCTCCCAACTATATAGTGATAGCTCTTTTCTTGTGAACACTGTTTTAAAACTGACAAGTTTTGGGGTGCCTTGGTGGCTCAGATGGTTAAGTGTCTGACTTTTGGTTTCGGCCCAGGTCATGATCTCATGGGTTATGGGAATGAGCCCCAGATGGGGCCCTATGTTCAGTGGGGAGTCTGCTTGAAGATTCTCTCCCTCTGCTCCTCCCCCAATGTTTTCTCTCTCTCAATAAAATAAATAAGTCTTATAAAAACAAAAAATATAAATTTTATTAATATAGATATTATTATCTTGATTAGATACTGCAGCGTGGCTTAGTAAAATGAAAAGTATGTGGCATCATTTCTTGCTACACGAAGAAGACGGTGCAGAGATAGTGAAATGAGTAGCACCTCTCATTAGTTTGTTTTCCCAAATACTACTGTGCATTTGCTCAATGGTTGAGCCTCTGCCTTCGGCTCAGGTTGTGATCCTGGGATCCTGGGATTGAGTCCCGCATCAGGCTCCTTGTGGGGAGCCTGCTTCTCCCTCTTCCTATGTCTCTGCCTCTCATGAATAAATAAATAAAATATTTTAAAAAGATAGAGAATGAGTTAGCTAGATGAAGAAAGGTGGGGAGGAGGGCATTTCAGGCAGATAAAAGAGAAAAGAATAAGGGAGAGATAGGAGAAAGAATAGTGTCTGGCCACTTTCAAGTAAAAGGAAAAGTGAAAAATAAGGAATTAGTGTGATAATATGAATGTATGAGTTATCTGTTGCTGTGTAATAAGTTACTCTAAGGCGTTCTGACATAAAACAACAATCTTAAAGTTTCTGGAGGTCAGGAATTTGGGAGCAGCTTACCTGGGAGATTCTGGTTCAGGATCTCCTATGAGGTTACAGTCAAGGAGTTGGCTAGGGCTGCAGCCATCTGAAGGCTTGAGTAGGGCTGGAGGATCCACTTCTGAGCTCAATCACATGGCTACTGATTGAACACCTCAGGTCTTCACATATGGGCTTCTCTATTGGGTAGCTCATGACTGGTAGCTGACTTTTCTCAGAATAAGTACTTTGAAGAGAGGGTGAGGGAGGGATATGGATGTTGCAGTGTATTTATGACCTAATCTTGGGAGTGGCATACCATTAATTCTGCCATATTTTATTATTGATCACACAGAGTAATGGACTAAACCTGGTATGATATTAGACAGACTTATTATACAAAGGCGTCAATACCAGGGGATGGGGGATCATTGGGGGCCATCTTGAAGATTGGTTCTTATAATAAACCAGGAAGGGAATGTAGGGTCTTGCCATGGGGGTAGGAGGTTTCTCTGGCCTGTGCTTTGAGGAATCCGCAGGGATCAGCCAGGTAGGCAGGGAAGTAGGGATTGAGTTCACAGGAGTCCTGCGTTCCCTGCACCAGAACAGCCCAGGCTGGAATTCTTTTTATGAGTAAGAGTTCATTTGAATATTGAGTTTAGAAGCTTAAGAAGGTTAGATAATTACTGTTTTAGGCAGTGGGTAGGTATTGAAGGTTTTCTGCTGGGGAACATCTGTTCAGGTTGGATGGCATGTGGAGAGTGGATTAGAGGAGAATTGGCAGCTCCTGTGATGGCACTATTAAAAGAAGATGGGGCCAAAATCAGTGCAGTGGTCAGAAGAGTGCACAGAAGGGTCAAATTCAATAAATATTGAGGAGGTAAAAAATCATCCAGATGTAGTGATTGATTCATTGTGGGGCATAAGAGCAAGAAAGAGATCTAGAATAAGCCCCATGTCTCTGACTTCCTCAGGTGTATTGGGTGACCATCACCTGACATCAGGAATGAGAAAGAAACAGATTAGGTGAGTTCACTTTTGCTCATGTTAAATCTGAGATACTTTCTTGGCTAAATTGTTTAAAATAGCAGTTGTGTGTATATGTAGACCAGAAACCAAAGTTAGACCTCAGGCCATGTAGCATACTTCCTGTTTCCTTGACTTGTGATTTAGTTTTCCTTTGTCAAATATCTAAGTTTCTTCCCCAACTTACCTCCATTTTTGTAACACTGCTTCTGATCCAGCTTCCCCCCACCCCATTTTAATAATGAAGAATCTCCTCTCCTTAAATTGGTTTACTATTGAAAATTTAGCTTCTGTCTAGAAGGCCCATTGTAGCTGGTGGTTGCTACGACAAGCAGAAGGGACACCCTGAAAAAGCAAGACACAGAAAAGCTTTATGGCTGACTAGTGTTCTTTTCTTTCAAGATGAGGAATTTTGACATATAAGGTTTAATGCCTTATTGAAATCTAGCAGATGGATGCTAAGAAGGGTGCTTTATTCTCACAGGATTAGAGCAGTGGGTTTTCTTTTTAAAAATATATCCTAAGGTTCATCTCGATAGGAAATCTTAACCACTTAAGAGTTGTTGGTTATGCCCACCAGCACCCCTTCTCACCGCCCCCTTGCACAATTATCAGGCAGATTTAATTTTACTATTCATTTTTGGGAATCTGTGGCTATCTTGTGAATCTTAACAGGCTGCTTTTAGGACTGATTTTTAGACTTGCAGTTCCCAATCATCTCCCTGAGCATTATTTTCATTAAAAATTCCATTAGCTTTAAAAAAATCAATGTAATCATTCAGTAGTAATTAATTCTTCCCAATCTTTGAAAGGAAAGATGAATTAACAAAACTTCAAGATGTTAAAATGAGTAAAAAGAGTCGTGTGGTTAATGGGACTAGTAGAGATGTCAGTATAATGGATAGAGGGGTGGGCTCTGGCAACTGGCCAGCCACAATGCAAATCTCACTTCTCCAGGAGCTAACTGTGCGGCCTTAGGCATATTACTTAAAATTTTAATCTAAAATTTCTTTATCTGTAAAGTAGAGGCAATAATCAAAAGGTAATAATATTGCCTGCCTCCTAGGATTGTAACGATTAAATGAGATAATAGATGTATCATTCCAGTAAGGTACTTGGCACACAGTGAGTGCTCACTACAAACATAATTATCAGTATTAGTATTATGAAAAGTGGTAATGATTCCTTTAAGAATAACTCACATGAGTCAGGTTCTAGATTTGAATGTCTTCCAGAATCCTGAGAGGCTTTGAAAGAGTTAGTATGAGTTAATACTTGGCATTCAGTGTTCAATTCTCCCCCTTTTAAAATTCGAAAGGGAATAGTGAGTGATCAATGTTGGGGGAAAGGGGCAATTGGAGGAAATAAGAATGAGTTTAATTAAGTATGCTTATCACCATTCTACTAAGAACTTAATGCTTGATTTGTACAGAATAGAGAACATCACATTTTGGGAATGAAGAAGAGAGGCCCTGTATGGATATAACATTTTATTCTCAGTTTATTCTATACAAAATCTTAAAAATTAAGGCCCTGACATAGTTTTTGGCCTGCCCTTTGGTATGTGTAAGTACAAGAAGATAGTTGTACCATGGATAGCATTGAAAATGTTTACTCCTAGCTTATTTATTTAGTGGCACAGAATTTTCCCATGCATCTTTTGGAATGTTCTTTTTAAAATCCTCTCTGCTTTTTGTGAATTAGCTCAGAAATTATAAAATGTTAATTTTAGCTTAGTATAATTAAAAATTTTCATACCTTGTCTTTAGTAGGCATGTGGAAATGTCATGAAATTGGCCTACCAGTCATAGAGATTCAGGTGATCAGTGGTTTGGAAAATCATCTGGTCAAAATGAGTTCCTTTAAATGTGAGGGATTCATACTTTTGTTTTCTAGGGGAATAGAACCTAAAGAAATGGATTTATGCAACAAATGACCCTAAGACAGTTGACTTTTGCAGTGCACCAAACCTATTAAAGCAACATATATATATAGTTATAGTTATTTATTTATTTAAAGCAACATATTTAATGTGTACACGTTAATGAGTTTTTACTATATTCACATCATCTGTGATATATCGTGAGGGTACAAAGAAATGTGAGTCATGAAACTGATTGCAAAAGATCTTACTGTGCATTTGGGGAACAAAGCACTTGTACCTGAAAAAGTAATATTGGATGCAGCAGTACATCATTAAATGTCAGAATTTCTAATATGAGTTTTAAGTTCTGTGTTTAAAGAAGGGAGTGGTAAGTGTGCAGGAGCTTGGGAGAGGCCCTGTGGAACTGACCAGACAGATCATGAGGAAGTGAATAGGAAGCAGGGAGGTTTGGGATGTTAGGGCAAGATGAACATCCCAGAGAGGGAATTGTACATGGATGAAGGCTCCGAGTTAAAAATTTTTTTAAAAGATTTTATTTATTTATTCATGAGAGAGAGAGAGGCAGAGACCCAGGCAGAGGGAGAAGCAGGCTCCATGCAAGGAGCCCGATGTGGGACTCGATCCTGGGTCCCCAGGATCAGGCCCTGGGCTGAAGGCGGCACTAAACCGCTGCGCCACCTGCCCTCAGAGTTAAAATTTTGATATCTCATCCAGAAGGTAATTTCATGACCAGTAGCATTGTGTTACATCAAATTGCACACTCTTGGAGTATTTAAGAGTTCAAGCAGAAGGGAGGGCAGTACATATTAAAAGTGCTATAGGTGTGCACAAAACCAAGTAACCAGGAGGTTAGTTACTAACTAGGAAAAATATGTGTTTCCATATTAGGTCATCTTATGAGTAGTTTGAAAAGAGTCCAGTAGAGTAGAATCTATGAACAGCTGCTAAGAGGTGAGTTAGGTTATGGCAGCATTTTAGAATATTCCTCTGAAACAGCCTCACCGGCATGGACTATCATATGAAGTTTCTTAATTCATTAAAAATATATTGAGCCTGTCTCCAGGTGACTACATGTGATAGGAGGATCTTCTGCCTTAATGCTTTTGTTAAAATGTCATGAAGTGTCTTCAGACTTAATTTTCACTTAAGTTTTATTCTTATTATGCTATGAGCCTTTGGTGCTTATCAAATGTAAATTTTCTCCAGCGAAGGAAGAAATTACTAGCACAGCTATTAATAGATTAATGAAAAGTCTTATTGCTTCTTAAAATTTATATTTTCATGGTGATTGACAATCGCTAATTAGTTAATCCTCTGCCTGTGCTCGTGAGGTAGGTCAATATTATCTCCATTATAAAATGGGAAGATTGAGAAATCAGAATCTTCAGTGAGTTCCTCAACAGCCTAGTTCTGTATTGACATGACAAAAATAAATTGAGTTTACTCTTAAACATTTCTCTTGTTTTCGTTAACGAAATATCTTTGTGTTGAACAATTGATCACTGGAGACATCGTTTCCCTTCACTCTCCCAACTAAAAAGCCACTCACATCAAGTGGCTTAGACGTCTAAAACTGAAAGGAGACTTTGGACACATTCAAAAGCTATGTAATTATATATAACAGAAAAACCCCAAATAACAGCAGCCTAAATTAGAAGTTTATTTCGTGCTTATATGTGAGAATTCTAGAGATAAGCAGTCCAGAGCTGGTTTTCTTTCTTTATGCTCTGCTTCATAGCACACGGTTGCTATTGTCAAGAGGCCCTGCTGGCTGTTGGACTTCATGTCATCATGTCCAGTTGGAGGTTAGTAAAAGAGGGAAGATGGAAGAGCTAACAGGGTCTTTCTTGTCTGGATTGGCCCCTTTTAAATAGCCATTCAATAAATCCCATATGGAATTCCACTCATATATCAATAGAATGGAAGAATGGATTTTGAGGTAGGTGACTGGCAGTTTCTCACACAATTAGCATATTTGAATACTTGGATTTTGTGTTATTTTGTATTACTAGTGATATTTCTCCTTTCCAATATCATATATAATTTAGAGTACTTTCTAAAACATAAGTGCCTTTTAAACTCCCACTATGGATAGAACCTTTTTCTCTGGTTGATAACCTATATTCTTTATTTAGCAAATAGCCCATCTGATTTTCCAATGGAGAAACTGTTTTTTGAATCCAAGGTAGAACTGCAATCTAAGACTCTCTGCTTTGTCCACCTTGATTCTTTGTTTTTGATGTCAGTACTCCTAGCCAGGACAATAAGGAAACCTACCTTTATTAGAATAGAATGCTTAATACAGCCAAGTCAGGCATGTTATGGATATAGAACTCTGGGGAATGTTTTCTGGGTCATGGTATAGCACATGGAACTTCTATGTACCTAACCAACCTCGACACCATCCTCCTGTTTAACCCCAGAAACTACATTTTTCATGAAAGCATCATAAAACATGCTCCGTTCAGTGTGTATCTTGGGACATGGAGGTCAATTAAATGAAAAGCATTTCACACACCTGGTTTTTGGATGAGATCTATCACATAGGCATGACTAGCCTACCATTGCTAGTTTGAGACATGGAACTGCCTAGACAGTCTGCCATAGTTAAACAGCTGGTGTGAGACATGTCTTCTTCTTCAGTGTGTGTATCCCACATGCTTTCAAACGCTGCCATGCACACTTGTCTCACCATTTTTCCTCTCCACAGTCTTCCCCAGCACCTGCGAATAGGTGGTATAAAAAATGCACTAGAAAATCTATACCAATGGAGGGACCCTAGAGGACAGAAATTTTCCATTTGGTCTTGAAGAACAGTTATGCAAAGTTAGAGCTAAAAAGACCTTTAGAGTTCATCTGGTCCAACTCCCTTTATATAGAAAAGAAAATGCAGACTCACTATCACCTAACAATTTACCAGTTGTGTTAAGACTTGGAACACTGAACTTCTGACTCCCAAGTCCAGTGTTGGTTTTGCCACATGAATTATTTCATCAAAGTGAAATGCATAATGAATCACACCATAAGCCATGCCCCAAAGCGCACTGCTGGTCAGATAGATAACTGCTTGTCCGGGTGGTAGTGTCCTTGCCTTCTTCAGGTGGGCAATCTTAACGCCATAAGCTATACCAGATATTGATCTGTAAGTAGATGGACTCTATGAACCTCCTTGCGTCCCTGCCCCCACCCCATCTCCTTTGAGTAATTTCCCCAATCCTTAGCTGATACCTCATGTGGAGAAAAGAGCCTGCTGCTCTCTGAGAAGGACTTCCACCCACTGGGGACTTGTACTACCAACCTGAGGGCTCCCTGATTTCCCTCGGATGGACAGGTTGCAAGTGCAGAATCAGATCACCATTTTGGCACGAAAGTGGGCTCTGTGGCCCTCTCCATACAGTCCTTGGTGTTATTGTGGAGGACTCCTCTCCATAGAGGGTGCTGCTTGGTGAGGCAAAAATGATCAACTACTTGCCCAGTCTCCTCAATTGTAGATGATTCTGTGTGTTTTGGGTGGAAGGTATAGAAGGGCAGTATATTCCTTCTCAGTTGCCTCTGGTTTCTCTGTAGTTGTCATACCAGGTATTATGTGTGCTGATTGAGTCCTTGTCAGTTTTCCTGCCCTCTTGGATATTTTTAGATTTCTCTAACCCTGAATGAGACCCCTTTCCAGTTTTTAATAAATCTCTAATGTGCCCCTTGAGTATATCTGAGAAACTCCATAAACCTGGGTATAGATATGATGGAAGAAAAAGTGAGTTCCAGCTGCCAGTGGCTCATGTTTGCTAATTGGAAAAGTTGTGGGTGGTCTCAAAATAAAAACAAGTTTATAGACATTCTTTACAGTATAGCTGCTACATTTTTAGAGGATTAAAATGGAGGTTGTGTCATAGGCAACCCTCATTCACCTTTGTGCTTGCAATGCTCTGGAGAAATGTTTCTCACTGTTGTTTGATGCTTTCCAATTATTCATATGTATACATCTTTAAGAGAGGGAAAATATTTGAAGATTCAAAGAGAAGAGGAAAGTAGGAAGATTTCAATACAAAGAGCATATGCTTTTTTTATATCTTTGCTGAAATTAAATATTTATAAATGTTTTTGAGGAACTTTAATATTTCTCTCTTTTTTAAAGCTTTTGTTTATTTATTTGAGAAAGAGAGAGAGCGACCATGAATAGGGGGAGGGGCAGAGGAGAAGGGTGAGGGACAATCAGACTCTGTGCCCGGCATGGAGCCCAGTGTGGGGCTCTATCCCAGGATGCTGAGATCATGACCTGAGCTGAAACCAAGAATCAGACGCTTAACCAACTGAGCTGCCCACGTGCCTCGGAACTTTAATATTTCTATTAGGACTTCCAAAGTTTGCAGTAGCTCTTTCATCTAAGTTTGGTTTGGGGAGATTTTTATGATCTTTCTAATATATCCCAAACTTTTAATTAATAGATGTAAAGACATACCAAAATGAGAATATTCTCACTTATTTTTTTATTAGATCAAAACATTTATTTTCAAAATAAATTTTGAAATATTTTGAAATAAATGGTACACCATACCATATGTGTGTATGTAAGTCAGCTTATTGATATAATAAAATATTCTAGAATTTTTTAGTTAATTATTGCTGAACCAATATGAAAGTTAGTGGCTTAAATATGGTGACAATTTAATACTTTTCAAGATTCTTTGGATTGACTAGTTGGATATTCTGCTTTCTCATGAGGTTGAGCTGAGGTCCAAATTGGTCTTCCATGGCTAGGGCTGGCTGCACTGGGAGTTCAGCTGGGGCTGTCAGCAGGGGGCCTTGGTTGTTCTTCTCATAGATCTCTCTCCACGTCCTTGCTTTGGTTGCTCATAACTTGGATCTGTGTTTCAAGGAGTGCCCCAAGGCCTGAATTGCAATACCTTGATGCCCAGGCTCAGAAATAACCCAGTGTTACTTCTGTCGTGTTCTGTTGGCTAAAGTAAGTTCTAAGTCCAGTACAGATTCAAGTGGAAGGGAGATAAACTCTACTTTTCGATGATGAAATAGGAAGGCCACACACACACACACACACACACACACACACACACTGCAAAAGAGCATGTGAGGTGGAAGTTCTTGTCTGTGGCCATCTTGGGAAACACAATCCAACACAGAATTCCAAGTCCTTCTGATTATCATTTCTTTTCTTCCAAGTTTGTCCCACAATTGTAATTGATCTTATGCTACCAAGTAAGAAATAGGAAGCCAGAATTTACTGTAGCCCTTTTGTTCCCTTGTAGCATGGGTCATTAATGTCCTAATCCTACCCTCATCTGTCATTAGGAATCTTTATTTATTAAGGAAGTGTTAGTCAAATATAGTGGTTTCTCACCCTGGCCAGTATTGGGCAGTTGCTTCATGAAAACCGTAGTGTTTTCCCCCATCCTATTTTAGAGCCTGTCAGGAGCAGAACGCAGCACAGCACGCTAATTGAGTGGTATCTCAGTATGTGTCTCTCAGCGAGAATACTACATAGTTACCATCATCCTAAAGTTTCTGATTCTGTCTGCATTCAGAATCCCTCAGTTTTCTTAACTTATCCTCTTAGTTGTAGACAATATTTGAGATCATCTTTTTTGTTGTTTGCTTTTAGCTTACTCACTTTCTTTACTCATTTGTTGGCCTTGGTGGCACAAACACGTTTGAAGCAGTTTAGCTTTTGTTTTGCACAGTTACGACTTAGGATTCTGTATGGCTTCCTACCCAAACCTCACATGGGCCAAGTCCTGCTATATGCTAGGCAGAGGAAAACGGACTTTTCCTGATAGGGATGAGTCAGTTTCCTTCTGCATCAAGATGTTTACACATGGGGACAGATGCAGAGGATGACAACCCTGAGTCATGTGACTGCTAGATTGTTTTTCTTTGCTGGATTTCCACGTGGGAAGTGGTGGGAGCTAGAACTTTGCGGCTGCTGCGCCCAGGATGTCCGCTGTCCAAGGTGTATCCACATTTGTGGTCTGGTCACTTGGCAGGGAGCCAACTCTGCATTGTTTAGGGGCATGCTCACTCTTTAGAAGAGCAACGTGATCCTGCATCTAGAGTGAAACTTTAGAATGATTTAATTTCACTCAGTGAAGCCACGCATGTGTTACAGTTACTACCTATGAATTGCTTTCAATCTTGGCAGCACGATAAGACCTTATTCCTTTCTTCACTGCTTTTTTTTTTTTTTTAAACCTACTAAGTCTAATATCTTGCCTTTCATGGTGATTTTTATTCCTAGAAGTTTAACAGGCTAGTGCAATCCCTAGGGTGGTATAGGATCAAGGAAAATCATATAATGTGCCACTGTGATCACCCAGCTGTCCCATTTTAAAAAATGTGAAATGTTGGGGGAACAAAAGTCCTGGGGGTATAGAGACTTGTAGAGGTATAGTTGCTTCACTCTCTCTTGTGACAGGGAAGAAGAAAGGATGTATCGAGTAATTGCATCTCTTTATTTGAGCCTTAGATTTGCTTTAAACAACAGCAACAGGAGACAGAGGTGCCCTGAAGGGCCTAAAGTCTAATCTCAAATGTACTCCGACCCAGTCCGCATGGCAAAACCCAGGCAGCATGTATCCGAAAGATAGTCTGGTGGTGTGATTGGCACCAGGTTCATTCATTGGTGGAGGCTTTTGTCTAGGACATCATTTAGTAGAACTGACCGGTAGAATTGCATATATAGGCTTTTATAAATTTTCTATTTTTTTGTGTGATTATACATATTTTCTCCTCTGTGATTTTAAAGGAAACTCAGGGGCAGCCCAGGTGGCTCAGCGGTTTAGTGCCGCCTTTGGCCCAGGGCGTGATCCTGGAGACCCGGGATCAAGTCCCACATTGGGCTCCCCACAGGGTGTCTGCTTCTCCCTCTGCCTGTGTCTCTGCCTCTCTCTCTCTCTCATGAATAAATGAATAAAATCTTAAAAAAAAAATAAAATAAAAAATAAAGGAAACTCAGGACTAATCCATATTTTCTGACAATAATAACTCAACAGTAATTAAGATAAGAAATTTTTCAAAATAATGAAAAGACTATCATAAAAAATTGCCATCTCTTCATCTCGAGTGAGTGAATAGTGAGAGTAAATGATGCACCTAGCCTAGGTGCATGTGATCCTCAGGAAATGTGAATGAATGAATGGCTCAATCAAAAAAAAAAAAAAATCTAAGAATAAAAAAGACTTCTGCTCTAGGATTTCTACTAAGGATTTATGGAGATTGTTATAATAAGAAAAAAATGTCTGAAACTCATCTAAATCTTCCTTCTTGCAGAAAAAAAGAATAAATATATGAATGTTTTAAAAACAGCCCTTTTATCTCAGAACTGGTGGAGAAACTGTTGATTTCTCACTGTTGACACTTTTCCTCAAGGACCTGTGGTCTGTGTCTGCCCTATGACAGCGTAGCAGAGTGGGTAGTCCACATATGCAGAACTTCCATGATATTGCAGGATTGCTATCTTTTAAAGTCACACTGTGTTCAGTAATATGTACATTCGCGTGCTGTACTTCCTAGTCAGACATTTTCAAAGCAATCCAACAATGATTTTTAAAAATATCTTGATGAGACTTAAATAAACAGATCACAGAGGATTTGGTAAGAATTTTGCATGGATTTGATATATCTCGAATATTGTGAATTGATTTTGTGCAAGCTGTCATAGACCTGACTAGCACATACTTACTGGTGCCTGTTGGCAAAAATGGATTGCCAAGTATAAATGACAGGTATTTGTGCTGCTTCTATTTAGAATCTTCATTAGTTTTTTTTCTTCATTAGTTTCTTGACTTCAATTTCATGTTATAGATGTTTTGAAAATGTACCTGTCTTAAAGAAGGTGGGTCTTATTTTGTGGTCCATTTTAATTCTTTTTATATCCATAATTTTTGATGATATGGAGGTAACGAAGAAATATAAAGAAATGGTTGCTACTTATCATCCTATATAATCTATGAGGTAACCATACATACACATAAAAGAAGGACAGAAAAAACGTAAGACATTCTTTTTTCGTTCATTTAATACTTAATTAGTGAGCGTCAGCTATGTGCCCGGCATGATTTCTTGTACTGACAAGAGCCTTGAACAAGAAGGGAAAGGTTTCTGCTTCCTGGGAACTTATGGTTTAATGATTATGATTATGATTAAGCACAATAAAGTAAAAAGAGATACATCCGAGAGAATATAATTAAGCATCAAAGTGTACAGTCAAGTCATGAGAGATTACTGGGGTTTGCCATGTTCCGAGAAAGCCTAATTCACGGCAAGGGAGACTTGAACTTGACCTTGAGGAAAAGAAGGTATTTGCAGAGATGGAGAGGAAGTTAGACGTGTACTTCAGTGTAAACATCCCGCAGTGTGATCTGAGAAGGTCAAAACACTCTTCTGAGGAAGAGTGTTTGTCCAAGGAAAATTCTCTGATCCTCTTTCCTGTTCCATATGCACCCCACTAACTTCCTGAGGTTTAAATCTCAAGACCCTCAGCAATGGAGTTCTATGTAGAATGAAGTATGAATATTTTTTTTGAGAAATAAATAATCTCAGATCTCAAATTTATAGCAAGCCTGGGCAAATGGTATATATGTGATTTACATACGTGAAATTGATGCTCAAAATGTGGAAAAGTGTCTCCAAATAGAAGGATTCACATGTAATTTATAGTATTACTGAATAAAATAGTATTTACAGAGGAGAGGAGACTAGTGGCAGTTAGCAGCAATTTCTTTTTGAGGAATTATACTTTTTATACTTAGTGGTCCTATGAAGTAAATGGGAGAATATTACCGGTATTACACAGTCTATTTGGTAAAGGTATAGGGGATAAAAGGGAATAAAATAAAGAATATAATTTTCTAATCAGAAGTTCTCAAATTGAGTTAAGGCTGTGAAGAGACAAAGAAGAGATTTAGAAGGGCATACCTTCAGCTGTTTTCATGTTGCCTTTGTGGTGCTTTAAGCCAAGGTAATTAGAATATGACAGAAGTGTGATTTCTTGGGCTGTATACACACCAAATGGGCAAAAGTGCAACAGTTCTAAGTATTGACAAGGATCTGAAGTAATGGGGAATATCAGCCCCTGCTGGTTGGAGTGTAATTTGGTAGAACAACTTTGGGAAGACGATTTGACATTGTCCAGTAAATTCAGAGATATGTCAAATTTGCAACTCTGCGATCCCATACTTCTTCATACCTCATAGAAACTCATGTGCATGGGAGACATGGACAAAAATAATCAGAGTGGCATTTCTATAATAGTCAAAACTGGAAACAACCCAAATGACCTGACAAATAGAAGAGATAAAATGTGGATATTCAAATAATGTAATATATCAGCAAGAAAGATGAATGAAGTGTGGCTACACTCATCAAGATGAATAAACCCTGCAAACCTGGGATGCCTGGGTGGCTCAGCGGTTAGGCTCCTGCCTTCGGCTCTAGTCGTGATCCCAGGGTCCAGGATCGAGTCCCGCATTGGGCTCCCTGTGAGGAGCCTGCTTCTCCCTCTGCCTGTGTCTTTGCCTCTTGCTCTCAGTCTGTCTCTCTCATGAATAAACAAATCTTAAAAAAAAAAAACCTGCAAACTTAGAGTGCCCAAGAGGCAAGACAAAAAAAGAATATAACCAGTATAATCCATTCAACATGCAGCCCAAAACTAGGCAAAATAGAGTATACGGTTTAGGGTTATATACAAAAAAGTGCAATAACAATAAAGAAAGAATGGACATCACTGTCACAAAAAGTCAGTTTAGTAGTTGCCTTTAGGGTAAGGAGAATGGATGATGAGGGTGAGGGTCTCGGGGGACTTTTTAGGTGCTTGCTGTCTTCTAATTCTTGTCTTGGTAATAGTTTCATGAGTGCTATTCAAAATTACTAATTGGGGTGCCCGTTTGTTTTTCTGTGCTTTTTGCGAAAAAGGAAAGGATGTCAGAGGTAGCAGTATAGAAAGATTTATGTCCAAATCTGCATCTCACGATATAAGGCAGTTAGGCAAGAAGTACAGATAGATTTGCCACCACGTAAGTCCATTTTTGTTGTACACAAGTGTAATTTGCACATGATAAAAAGAATGTTTGTTCTAGTCTAATAATGAAAAAATAATAAATGAAAAGTCATAGAAAAAGAAGTCCCAGGCTTTTAGAATCAAATTTCATAATTAATTTGTAGCATAATTATTTTCTCATGCTTTATGCATCTTTATTGATTGAAGCTGTCTCTTGACTTACACCTAGAAGCAGGCTGACCAGAGGATCAACAGAAAATTAACAGCAAGGAGAAAATGAGAATACTCATCTAAAGAAACCAAGACATTTTCATCAGTCTTATTATTTTAAAATCATCTGTGAATTCCTCTTTAAGGGCAACCCTTAATAGTACCCCAGCAGTAACAGCATTGCAGAGTATTATCCAGTAATGAAAGAGAATGTTAATAAAATCATTTCTTTTTTATGTCGATATGGATCAAAGTTGCAACTTCAAAATACCAATGATAAAAACGAACCTTTTAAGATTCTAGGTTAGTTCTTACTAAGGATAATATTCATTAACTAGAGTTCACTTCTCACGCTCTGGATTAAAGAAATTATTTGCAAGCAAACAAGAAAAAATCATCTTTAATTTGCTAATCATAAGGCACTACTTTTTTTTTTTTTAAATATCTTTAAAATGGATCTTTAAGTTGTGTGACAGTTGTGAAATATCCTCTGGTAGGGGCTTTAGAGAGATGGCTTTTAAAAGTCCTATTGTATGCAAGAAATTGGGGAGGCCCCATTTGCTAAAAGCAGATTTCCAAATTGATTTATTTTCTAAATAAAGCCAGACAATACTATTTAAATACCTGAAATATAAAAATGAGTACTAATAAAACAGCCAAATATTCCACTGTAGAGCATAAAATCTCCTAGTGTTGTGAAGAGTATCATAAATACCTATCCTAAGAAGCTCAATTAAAGTTTGGAAATAATAATTTTGTTGTTAAATCTCTAAAGAGCTGCAATAGTGAGATCACCTTGAGGTAGAATCCAGAAAAGCTAGTTTTAAATATTGTACTCCTGGAGCAATGATTGATTGATTCTCTAGTGTAAATTTCTTGGTAATGTCTGCTTAGAGACCTCTAAGAAATTAAGGAGTGTCTGTGTATGTGTGTGCGTGTGTGTACGTGCAAGAAAATCTGTTCGTGCAGCAACAACCGTTTTTGGAGCCCTCATCTGGGTAGAAGTTACAGTAGTATTTGGCAATCATCTCTATGTGTTGGAAGATGGCTTGTGGAGAGGACTGGAATTGGATGTATGATTTTTTTTCTTTAATTATTGATTAAAATGATCACTAAGCAACAGTTCAGCCAGAGCTTTTCCATTGTGTTATTGTCTACCATCCTCCCCTTCCACCTGATGTATTTACCTTAAATTGTGGAAACTAAAGTACTGACTTAGAAATAAAGGCAAAACACACAAAGGGAAGCCATTGGGCACAAGACTTAGGAAGTGACCTTGGAGATGATTTAACATAGCAGATTCAAACCATGCTTTGGGAACTCTGGGAATTCCAGTAGTTTGGGAAGGATGGAGCTGGGGCTCAGAGGCTGGACCCTAAGCATCCCACCTCGGATTCATATTGGATGGTTTTGTCAGTTTTATTTACCTTGGACCTTCCACTTAAACTCTTGTGTGCAGAACAAATAAACAAAAATTGTTTGAAAGTCACTGCTTTTGTACATAATCCCCCTTCCTCCTGCTTTCACATTTGAGTAAACTGGACCCCAGTAAAGTTGTAGCTTCTTCAAAATTTTGTGGCAGAAACAAGAATAGAAGCCATATTTTCATATTTTTCAGTGTTGTTTTCCAGACATTAATAACACTGCCTTCCTCATATCTGTACCCATCAACTTATATGCTCTATTTCTTAACAATAGTATGTTATTTGAAATCTTTAATACCCACATCTCTGTACCTGTGCATAAGGCAATCATGTAAGGGACACAGGAGGAGATCCGATTAGGCATGTTGTTATAAGGAAGCTGTGAGGAGCTTTTTAAAATGCCAAAGTCAGGGAGAGTTTTTTGGAATGGTCTGTGTGTGTGTGTGTGTGTGTGTGTGTGTGTATGTGTGTATGCATGCTCCATTATTGTGCCCCAACATTAAGGCACATTGTCTCAAATATAAGTGCCATGAATTGTGCAGATTCATGGCATTTATATCTGATTCACCAAGAGGCCTGGATCTCAAAAAGCTATGAAGTTAAATTGGAAATATTTTCATAGTAAATATATGAGATGCGCCAGATTATAGTGTCTGACATCTGAGGAAGTATCACAGTTTTATAGGATGCAACAAAAAATGGGACACTGATACATGACTTGCATAAATCATCTGACCAAGCCAAAGACTTTTCTTTTTTTTTCCAGGGAAGTTAATATGTGGCAGTTTAAGAAAATGGCCTTATATGACACTGCTTTTTCTTCTACAGTTCTTCTGTTTTTCTCTCCTTTCTTTCTGTTCTTCCTTTCTATGTGTATTAAATGAGTGTGTATTATGTGCCAGATAGTGACAGGTACTAAAATCATTTTTGTACCAAAAAAAGGTGAAAGTGATTTTTGTTTTTCTTTTTTTTTTTTTTTGTTTTTTGTTTTTCTTTATGTAGTGATTGGAACTTCCAAATCACTAGAATAAAAATGTCTTCAATCTCAACAACTTTTCAAGTGCAGTTGCATCTAGAGATGGTGCTGTTTATTATATTCTGGAAACTCAAAAATTCTACTATTTTCTCCAGTTTTCTCAGTAAAAGAATGGAAGTACCACTTGTAGTTATGTGCTGTGGCTAATATAGCAGGTGCGGGGTTTTGTGGGAAGAGTGGAATTGTCTGCGAGAGTTGTGTAGATTCAGAGATCTTGGGGTGTTTGAAGGCAAAACCCAAAGAACACTGACCTATATTTCTCCTGGTGGAAGATGAGCCTCTTGGTGCTTCAACTAACAGCTAAGCAGGAAATTCAGCTTTCTCTGAATTAACTCTAAATTACTGTCTGTAATCCTATGTCTGAAACTCAAATTCATAATTTACCCTTGTATCGCTGTGTTTAATCCCACTATTTTTGCTTGTGAATGACCACGCCAGGGAATATGGCTAAATAACGTTCCATATGGGAATGTGGGAAAGCTTTCATAAGCCAAAATGCTGATATGGAACATTTACTCATTTTGCTGCATTTAATTGATATCTTTTCCAAACGAGTATGGTGGAAATGCTTACTTTAATGAAATGATTGTACTTTTGTATGTTTTCACTTTAAAGGGTAAAATACAGAAATTGATATCAGCAATGGACAACTTGCAATGAGAAGAATTTCACCGAGGCTTTACTTATGGCTAGATGTGAAAGAAAGAACTAGATTTCTTACCATTCAATTATGTCTTGAATAGAATTCTACAGTGGAGCACCAACATTTGGCAAGGTTATTAATAGTTGTAGTAATGTGACTAATGTTGTCCCTTTGGTCACAGTAGTTCCCTGACTGGCCTTTCCTCAGGCACACCACAAAGCTTTATGTTTCATCTAAATCAAGTGTTGAGCATCATAAACAAAATGGAGTGCCATGATGGAAATTAATTCATTTATATATTCATTCATTGTTTGATCCTCTCATTCAAGAAGACAGCCTACTATGCATCAGACACTGAACTCAGTAGAAATTGTTCTAGTTAAAATTTGGGAGCAAACAGTAGAATTTGCACCTCTCTGTCTACTCATTTGCAGCCTGTACTCTGGGCTCCCAGCGAGGGTCCCAGGAATAAGAGCACAGAATGCGTATTTCACAGGTGTGAGTGCTTGGAATGATTGATGAAATTTAAATTTGGAATCAAACACCAGCTTTCTAAGGTGCTCATAATCATCTGGATAGTCTGATATTAACTCTTAAGGCAATTTTAGGGAGCAAAGAATAGAATCTTCCTTTCAGAAGGCCAGCAGCTAGGCCAGAATATTCTGAATTTTAAGCTGCAATTCATCTTGATATTATTACTAATCAAAGCACCTTCTTCGGTTATTGTGGATGCTTATAAACTGCAGACTGCATGCAGTTCATGAATTTGGCTGCTTTTCCATAGCTGCTATGAAAATTGCAAACAAAATTGCTTTTCATTTTGCTTTGACAGGCAGTTTTAATTTTATTCATCATTTTAGCAAATTGTATAACATTTCAGTTGTGTGCAGCATTGCCTTTGTCTTTTTGTGCACTATATTTATGCCGAAAATATGAAAACAACAATAAAGAAGAGACCAATAATAGCGTCTTGTAGTAAAAAGGGCTTATTAAAAGGATATTTTCTGCCTCGGTGAAAAACTTCCTTGAACATGTCATAAATAGTTTATAACACACAGAGCTACACTTTTATTGTCTGTACAAGTTGATTGTCTAGCTAGCCACATTTTTAAAATTAAAAAATAATTTCCCCCCAAGTTGGAATTTATGGTGTACTTAGCCAGACCTTGTCACAGCTTAATTAGACAATGACTATCCTTTTTGAAGTCATCAAAAGGACTAAGCAAATCTTGGACACACAGGAGAGTTTTGGGGTAACTGGGGAGTGTGCTGACCAGGGAAAGATGGGGGAAGCTCGTAAGGATTTATCTGGTAACCAAGTATATACATTTTCATTTTGTAGAAAAATTACTAATACCATAACAGCCAATGGGTTGGTTTTATTATGTGCTTCCCGAGCTCCTCATTGTAGTTTCAGCAATATGAGGAGCCCTGCAAGCATGCAATAAAAACAGAGCAGACTTCGTGCTTGCCTTATTCATTGATGTCTCTGGCACAAGGCAAGTTCTGTTCAAATAATCACTGAGGGCTGGTGGCATGCTCTCTAACCTTGAATGTGAAGGGATTGGAGAGGGAGGAGAATCCTTTCTGCCAGGGGTTTAAAAGAAAATAATGTTTATTCACAATACTTTTTAGGACATAAAGACTTTTATTTAAGATTTACAAGATTGCTGGTAAGGATGATTCATAACCGAAGTCCAGTTTTCCTTAGGGATTAACCACCATGGTTTGTTTTTTGTTTTTCTAGCATAGCAACTGAATTTCATCATTCATTTTGTCATTTAGCAATAGAAGACAACTTCACCAAAGAAGCTCACAGTACGAGTAAAATTGGAAGTAAATGGAAGCCATATGTTGTTGCTATAACTCCAAGGTTAAAAAAAAGCTATAGTTTTGGCTATTGCCTTTTATTCTAAGTAGAAAGAAGGTAAAGAATGCTTTTTATTATCAATAGCTGTACATTTTTTAAACACATAGTTATTTATTTTGTTAATGGCAGTGTGAAGAGCACATGACCAGAGTGTTCAGAGCAAGGCTGATGTCTGGCAGTAATCCATTTCTTAACTTATGTACAACTGTGGAGTTATTAATGCTAGTCAGGTTATGTGCAAGGATTCAGGAAAATTCTTTATTCCTCATTGACTCCTGACAGTTATTGTACCTAGGAACTGGGTAACGTGTTCTGAAGTGAGCAATTATGGAAATGTTTACTTCACTGGCTGCATGTAAATGTGTGCAGAGAATGTACCAGAATTTTTCCTTGGGGGTATTTAATTCTCTCCAGGGCAATGAAAATCAAATGATTTCTTTTTTTTTTTTTCAAAGCTGTTTTTTTTTTTTTTAAGTGTTATAATGCAGCTGAATAATGATGAATGCAGTAGAGGAAAAGGAGAGAGGGAGAGCAGAGAGGAAGGGCGAAGAGTGAGCTACCAACGGATCTGGAAAACAAATTTCACTATGGCAGCTAAAACCCAAAAGGAAAGAGTTGAGGGTGGGGGGTGGACAGAAGGCTAGCACTGTGAGGGACCAAAGTTTGCTGGGGAAATGATGGAAAATGACTGCTCTGATATTCTGTGGTAGTACAGTGGTGCTTGTAATACATTTATCTTTGTAAGAACTTAAGCAATTGGCTCAGTATTGTTCACATCGAAGGGTATCACATTTGCTTGTTAATTAAATGCAGTATCAGTGCTTACTGTCCCTGAACAGTTGGGGGAAAAATCCAAATATGTATGCAGAGTTATGAAATTTCTGTGCATGCAAATGGATTTTGTACAAATCACAACCAGATTATTAATGTTACACAGTAGAGGTTTCTCCTTCTTCTGTTTCTTCTTTCCTCATTTTCTGCCAGGTTTACAGGTCTTCTTATTGAGAGACATTTTCAGTATTCTTTCTTTTGTGAAAGGAAGAAATCATGGGAATTAAGAGATTTAATGTGAATCAAAATGAGATGTTTTCAGCACAGTGACATTTCTAAAGCAAATGAGTTTCTGTGAAAGTCCATTATAGAGCTCCAAGCAGGTGGAATCTTAATGCTTAGAAAAGAAGTTGGATGCCTATGTGTGAATCTGAAGTCACATAGCACTTAGAGGAAGACTGGCTTCAGTTTAACGCTCTTTCTGAGCAAAATTACTAGCTGTACCAAAGTAATTTTTAAAATTTCCTGCAGATATTTTTTACAGTAGTGAAAGTAAATATTAGTTTAAATTGGCCTCAGTGGTCATATGCCTGTCATTAGTATAGAGTTAGATTACATTAATAAGAAGTAGTTGCTGACCTTTACACTCTTTTTTTTTTTTTCCTGATTTCTCCTGAATTTCTTAAGGAGGGGTTTCATAAAAAGGGTTTTTATGTCTTGCAGAAAATTGAGTTTTGTAGACATTACCTAACTCTTGATTTGTCACACTGGGATCAATAACATTTCGCTGCTCTTAAACACACAGAATCACAGGGGACACATAATGTTTTTTATAAGTGCAGTAAAGTTAACGTGTTGTTGAAACAAAAACTCCTCTGACAGTCCTGTAATAAGTACACTCTGAAACTAGCAAATTATCTGTAATACTAGGAAAGGCAGGAAGAGCGCTTAAGAGTACAATGTGTACGTTGTTGGCATTAGGCGCTGCAAGAATAAGAAATTAGGATTCGCTGCTCTGTTTTCAGTTGCATGTCAGGATGATTATGGAGAGTCAGTTTTCTCAGAAGGGAAGCCGACCAGGCGCCCCCAGGAGTGTTTCTCGAGGCCACATTTTTTACCAAGTTTGCCTGGTATGTTTGGTCTCTTTGTTCTTGGAGGAGATTCTGTATTAGTTACAGAGCAAAAGCCCTTCCCTTATAGCAAAGAAGGTATTTTAAGCTAGATAAGAAAAATGGGCCATTTTCTACTCCTCTCCCCAAAGTACATGCCTGGTCCATCAATTTTCTTTTGGAATACTCACTGATATTCTAAAGATGTCTTCAGCAAATGTAAGTCCCATATGATGTAATTTGCAAAAGATATTTGGAATAGAAATCACCCTTGTATGTGCTTTCATTTCCTCAGTCCTGGGAATCCGAGAGGGGCTCGTGTAGGACCCGAGGAGTTGGGCACAGGTTTAACCACTGAGATGCTGGGGCCCACACTGCCTCGTCCAGAGCGCCCCCCCTTCTGCTTCATGACACTCCTGAGTCCCCTTTTGGGGCCTCCAAATCCCCGTTTCCTTTCCCCTTAGGACATTTAGCCATCACTCAGATTCTGTTTTAAGAACAGGAGAACTACAGCTTATTTTGAATATCAGAGATATGCAGTCCATAAGATGTGACTGATTCATGAATGACCTTTATTTTGCCCCCCCCCCCAAAAAAATTCCTTCTCTCTAGGAATACAATGGTGGTAGCCCCGATTGGAAATCTGTTGAGATTGAGAAGAATGGGTGTTTTGTTGGTAAGAGACAGTGGCCCTCCTCCGTGTGCCGCGGTAGGTAGGGCCAGGAGCCGGGAAGGCTGCCGTGCAGACCTTGTCATTTTATGCAAGCTGGTGCTGTTTCCCCCTTCCACAGTTTGCGGAGAATGGAGTTTTATGTTCATTTAATAATTATCCATTTTGGTTGTACTTGTCGGGGAGAGCTTCTTGAGCTCCATCAGTTTTTCAGAGAAGCACCACTCAAGCTCTTCTGCTGAAAATGTTTTTCCTTCCCTGCCTTCACTTCATTCCACTCTTCCCCTTATCGACGCTCTCATCAGTGCCAGAGCTCTTCAGTATTCCACTCCTGTCCTTTGTGAAGTGATTTTGCCCAGACACGTCTGGCTCAGGGTGAAGTGCCCTCCCCTGAGAGCGCACACTGCAGCCCCAGGTCGCCAGCACCATGAATACATTATTATCCCAATTTCCATCCTGTTGCCACGGCAGCACTTTTGGAGCTGCTGGGTTATTAAGTCGTACATCACTAATACCCTGATATGAGCAGAAGTTGGATTTAATATCGGCCTTTGATCAGATTACCTCCCAACAGTCAGCTGTCATTAGAACATTCCTTTGCTCATTATACCCTCAGAGCTCTGGCCTGTGTAGCAAAAGGGTGGCAGGCCTGATACATGGAGGCAATTTCAAGCCTGGGCCTTGCACTGTACACTTAATTTATTTTCTGACCTTTTTGTGATTTGGGGAGATTCTGCACAGCCATGTGTGAGCATGCGTGTGTGAGTGTAGGAGTGTGTGTGTGTGTGTGCATGTGTGTGAAGTGCCACTACAAAATCTACCTGTAGTCTTGTAGGTGGCAGATAGAGGTATGTGTGAGGGGTGGTTGTCTTTTGCCAAGTGATACTGTACTTTGTTGGAAAGTGTCTGTTTTCAGCCTGTCCTCGGGTAATGTATAAAACATGGTGCTTCAGGTAGAGATGAAGGGTAAACTGATGTCCCTCTAAATGGCCAGCCTGTGTATGCACCTAACACTTCACTGAGCAATCTGTCAACATGTCAGCAACACATGTTTTATAAAAAGCCTCCAGTGGGAGCAAAGGCTCCTGCCAGGGCTTAGGAAATGCTTTGAATTCAGCAGATTTCTATTGCTGGAGTCCCCCGAGGTTCCTTTTACAATGCCTACATTTCAGAAATTTGAACTTGGGACCCTTAGGGGGTTCTCTCCGAATGCCTGAAAATGTAGAGTTATATTGTTGCGTGTCCCCAAGCGGTCTTTACTAATACCTGAATTCGGAGAAGCTGGAAATTACAGAGCTCCCCAGGGGGAGCTTTATCCACACCAGGAAGAAGAGAATAACTCTGCAGGGAGATTGCTTAATGCATTGCTGAAATAAAAGAATTTGAGAGAGATGGGTTGAAGTGTTTTTTTTTTTTTTTTTCTTTTTCTGGCCACTCCTTCAGCTTAGCTAAGTCCTTAAAGACAAAGTCAGGGTAAGGAAGCAGCTGGGCTCTTTTTAATGAAATTTTAGATGTGGCTTTTGAAATAGTCAGATGCCTGATGCCTGTGTGTGTGTGTGTGTGTGTGTGTGTGTGTGAGAGAGAGAGAGAGAGAGAGAGAGAGAGAGAGATAGAGCGCGCACACATGAGTGTGTGTGTCTGGGTTATTATTCTTCACTAGAAACCTCTTTTGTTTACATGCAAAAAGTTATTTCCATTTTTAGGTACATCATCAGTTTTGTCTTATTTCCTCCTGTCCTGAGCTGTTTCTTTTTTTTTATACTCCCACTGTACCTGTCTCTCTCACTTGGAAATATTTCTTCATCTTCTTCTCTTTTTTTTTATGATGCTTTTCTTTTATTACATCTGCCTGTCATGCTTTGTACTCTTCCCTTTTCATAACTTGTGGTGTTGTTACTTTCCCTTCCAACTCTCACTACTCTATTGGAGACTTTTCTTTATTCCAGTGACTCGCTCTCTCTCCTTTTTATTTTCCACCATCCTTCAGCAACCTCTCTCTTCTCGACTCACATTTTGGAAACACTCAGGTATTTCTGGACATCTTCTGGTGGAAGCATTTCACTGATTTTTTTTTTTTTTAATGGGTGACCTCTTGTTATTTTGATGCTGCTGAGTTTTATCAAGAGAGTCAGGGTGCTTTGGCAATTGAGCATAGATACACAGGTTCTAAAATGAGCTGTGCATTAATTTAGGATGAAAAGTAGTTACAGCAGTGGACCTAGAATGCGTGCACATCAACATAATACACACATACATGCATGTTAGTGTACATCCTACATGCAGACGTATGTATTCACTCATCACTAGGGAGAGTAAAGGGGTTCCATTCTTAAATTTCTTAGTGAATGAGAAAATGTGAAGTCCATTTCTGCTCTTTATTATCTCTGGTAAGGAGAAAGAAAAATATCCTTTTTGTGTGTGCACATTTCTAGATCTTTCCGTGGCTGCCTTTTGACACCATGTCACCTGACCTTATCAGGAGGGAGCTGGGGGCTTGGGCTCATGTTTACCCAGACCCCTCCTGGGACTGAACGCTACCTTTGAGTCCACCTTCTTTCAGTTTTACAGACAAAGACAAGGAGAACATTCTCACAGAACTCAGCCTTCTAGTGTAAAACAGTTCCAGCTGTTGCAGCTCATGAATTCTTTTTTTGGGGGGTGAGGGTGGGGGGGAAAGCGTTGACTTGTTTTTTAGGTGTGGCTACATTCATAGAGCTGTCTCCAGACATTGATTTTTTTTTAACTGATTCAGTTTAAAAGTGGTAAGGGATTAAAACACCCACTGTTTTGGAATTTGGCAAATTATTATATTTTAAGCTCTAGTCAACTATGGCAGGAAGGATTCAGATCTTTAGTTTTGAAGGTGGAAAGGGTCCGATGTTTTCAGATTTTCCCCCATTTACAGTATACTTAGGTTATTACAGCAGCACCATGTTATTTTATATTTTAAATTTAAGATCATGTTTAGCTTGTGAATAATTCACTCAAATGCCTTCTGAAAAGCTTTCTATTGAAACATCAAGACCATGAAATTAATTAGACTAAATGCAGACACATAAACTTTGATGGGGGTATAGTTTGTGTTTTTATACTAATGCTCATGCTGATACAGCTACTACCCTGTGAGGGTTTTATAGGAGTATTTATTGTGGCTCCGTAATTGGGGACCCACCTCAGCTTTTAATTAGCCAGTGTTGGACCAGAGATGAGGAAGAGCCCTTGAGTTAGACTCAGATTGCGACCCTTGCTAAGTGCTGGCTAAGTGCGGGTTAAGGTCAGATGCACCGAATGGGAAGAGTAGGCTTCTATGGTGTGTAGAGCCAGGTGACTGGGGGAGGCAACTTTTCAAAGTTTTATGAATGGTGGAGACGCTTCTCTGAGAGACAGAGAAGAAAGTAATGAGTTGAGGTGATTTTGATATATGTGAGAGGACTGAGCCGGTCTTCCTGTGAGATTTTGGCTGGACTCTCATTGGGTAGAGTGCTTGCCTTGTTGGTGACACAAAAAAAGGTGCCAGCTGCCTTTTGGATGAAGCAGGCACACTGTGGTTAAAGTCATTCTCTGTGCATTTAATGCATTTGAGGAAAGGGTTTTATGCCTAAGCACTTTTAAGTATACACTGGAACACTTGAATCTGGCACCCTAAAAAATTTAAAAGCTCTTTTTATCTGTGCTCCACGTGGTGCCTTTCACTTAGAAATCTTCTGTGTTCTTTGCTATCCTTGTCAATCAAAAAGTGCCCTATTCTTGCTGGATTTTTTTGTGTTGTTTTTCTTATTTGCAGGTGTCCCTGAAAAAGCCCTAAAGGGGAAAAAAAAGCAGAATTTCTTACTCAGATACTATTTCCATTGTAGGTGTGGCATTTTGTATATAATTTAACTTCATATTTTTTAGGCTTCTGACTAGCCCTTTCAAAAACATTCCTCTGCTAGCTTGTCACATTGGTAATAGGATATTGTTTTTGGCACATCCACATTGCCTTTCGTTCCCCTCCCCCACCACGCGTTGGGTGTGCTCATGCACACACACACACACACACACACACGCATGCATGCACGCGCATGCATGTCCGCACATTAATTCTGTATTTGGCCAGTCTGATGGAGTACTGCTCTCTGATTCTTCCCAGACACTGACCTGTCTTACCTCTAAACCAGGCTGTGTCTCCTCTAAGGCGTGGTGGAGGGAAGGACCAGTTCAAACTTTGTTCCTGGTCCAGTGGCATGATGTGATGGGCACATAGTGCTCAGCCTTGTGTACTGTTGACATGCTTGTTTCTCTTCCTGCTCCTCTCGGCCGACCCTGTCATCCCTGACCCTCCTTTTGTCTTTCCCCTCTGCATACATCTTCCTTTTGTGTTCTCCACTCTTACCTTGCTGCACCTGGCTCAAGGCACCCAATGCCACCAAGAAAAGTTTTGGGAAGGTTTGGCTGGAAGAAATGTTAACAAAAATACTTAAAGATGCTCCATGTTCTCAATTTTACTCTCCAAACTCTACAGTGTTTTGGAAATGGAACCTAGGAGTTTTTTCAGAAAGCCTTGGATTCATAAACAGAATTGTTCCAAAGTCCTAAAGTGGGGAGGGACTTCCTAAAAATGTACTTCTTCTCTCAGAAAAGGTGCAAAGGCTATTTTCAAGAGTCTTAAAAACAGAATCCCATTTTGAACAAAAGGTAAAAAATCTTTGCCCAGGGTGTGAGAGGATTTTTTCTGCTAGTTTTAGGCCAGCAGGACTCTAATAAATGCTGATTAAGTACCGCCTGTGATTCCTTCTGTTATTTTTGCCCACATGCTTTATTAAAGCCACCTGCCTGATAAGATACTCCAAACTGCACTGGGCAGTCACAAGCGTCTTAAAGTGTGCCACACGTATATTATAGTGTTCATAAAAGAAAAAAACAGATTGCTTGAGCACAATTTCTAGCTCCACCTTTTAATAGCTGTGTGATTTGGGGAAATTACTTAACCCTTCTGTGCTTCTGTATCTATAAAATAGTGCAAATAATCATACTCTTCTCATAGGATTTCCTTAATAAGTAAAGATATTACTCATTTCAAACACAGTGTCAGTTTAGAACACATAGTAAGTATTCAGTAAGTATTAGCCATACACTGTATAGAGTAAATCATTTTTAAGCCTTTCCTATTTTCCACATTCCACATTTCCATAAAATATATCTTGTGGAATAAACTTTGTAACTCATGATGTGAGTCAGCAAATTGAATTTGGGCCAAAGTTTTGCTTCCAGATAGAGAGTTAGACCTTTCTGCTTATTACCTTATGTGTGCAGGAATGAGAACATTCCCTCACTCTACATTCTGTTTAGTGCTTGTGTTGAATAATAATAATAACAAAATCTAAGTAGCTTTACACAAAGAATACTTCCATCACATGGGTTTTAGACTTCTTGTTTCTCTCATTATTCTCTATTCCTGGTTGACCATGAACGAGTTTCTGTGGATACAGTACCACGCAAACCAATTAATGATGGAGGAGTGTGGGACACTTACTTGTTGTGTTGTGAGATTTCTGTATCTCTTGACTCCTCACCCTGACGTCTGTTGCTTGTTAATAGGGTATAAAAGGAATTCCACAACCAGGAAGTAGAAAATGAGAGCAATGCAGGTGTAAGAAGTGATTTGTGTAGATTGATTATAAGTGAGGGTTTGCTAGTCCGAGGAGGAGTGGATTTGGGGATGAGATACTGGGGTATTTCTTACAAGCCCTTGTATTGAGGTGATTGGATCTATGATTGATATTTGTTTATGTTATCCTTGATTGCCCCATTGGAACTACTCCTTTGGAAACATATCCCCCTAAAGATCAACAGAATTCCATTCTTCCCAATGGGTCAATACAATCTACTTCAGTGTTTAATTATTATACACGGTAAACGAGTGGCCAGACATCAGTGAGGCTTGTGTCAGAGTTTATATATTATGCTTCTAGCTTCCAGAAAACCTCCCAAATACTGAATGTGGCTTCACTGTGTCTTCCTTCTTTGTTCCTCACTTTGAAAGCAGCCTGGAGTCTTTCAGAATCTAGTCAGATGGTGTGTGGTTCTGGTCCTGACTTTTTGTGTGTGTGTCTGGGATTGAATAAGAGGGTAGAGTCCCATCCCATCAGGTAAGGATTACTCTGTATGAAACAGACAAAAGGAAGAGATACAAAGAGATATTCGAAAGAAGTCTTGTTTCTCTTCTTACATCCCTTTGCATTCCCTATGAAAAAACAAAGAAGGAGAGTCTGTTTGGAAAAGAGTGTGTGTGGGCGAGCGTGGGTATGCGTGCGTGTGTGAACTGTTATAATATTGTGGTCTGCACTCAACTACAATGTGGGTGTTTAGCCTTTACATTTGTTACTTAATAATGGTGTGTCTTTATTACATGTATACGTTTGAGGCATTTCTCTGACATTTTCCCCTAATAATGTCAGTGCTGGGAGTGTTTGAGACAGGGTGGCCATCTGTCAGGGTTGCAGAGGAGAGACCAGGGGATGTCTGCATTGGGTGGTGGCTTGTGAGGGAGCATTGAGCGTGACGTCCTCCAAGGATCCTTCCAGCTCTGAGCCTGTGATTCTGTGAAATAATTTGGCTCTAATGTAGTGCCAGGGACATTTTTTTTAAAACCTAATATGATATCATATCCTTTATCAATATATTGTATCACTGCAGTTTGTGACATTATGCTGTAAAATGCTAGACCATAAAAGCCTATAATTTATAAGGCTATATTAGGTACTTACTTTATGTATTATAGCCTGATAGCCTTATAATTCAACATTGCCTATCATTTATTCTATATATAATTCCATGGAGGGTTCTGGTGACATTATAAACCACAAAAGCAGAGCTCAAGTGGTTAGTCATTAGAACCCCAAGATAGAAATACCTTGTATTACATTATTCAGTATTTATTATTTTCCATAATGTGAAGTTAAAACACTTGGGCTTGAAACATTTTCTATTTACATTCCACATCACGGCATTCATATACATGTCAATCAGAAGTGCTCTGGTTGAGTACCACATCACAACCATATGTGACCTTGTTTTTGTTTAAAATATATGTTTGTTATACAAGGATGTGTTGTCCTGTCCATTCCTCCGCATAACAAGTTTTTCCCCTGACTGGTTATCAAAGAGGAAATTCTGCTGCCCCATCCGTTGTGAAGTTTTTTTGTTTTGTTTTGTTTTTGGTTGTTGTTCCCTATTAACTTAGGGAGAAGCAAAGGACATTAGTTTTTGAATGAATTCTAAGTCATTCATACAGAGCGTGGTCAAAAGTAAATACTCTACAAGGCTCTTCTACGCAAAAACCACTGAAGTGTTGGTAATGGGCCAAAGGCTGAAGTTATACTAACATATGTTGAAATGCATTAGATCATTATTGTAGAATGCTGTAGTATATTTGTATAAGTTGTCTCTGTGTCCAAACTAATTACATAATAACTTTGATTGATGTAATCCTCTTACATAAAGTTGGTTCTTGTTTTATAAACAGTGCTGCCCTCTCTTCCGTTCCTTACTCTGTTCCTTACGCCTCCTCTTTACCTTCTCAGGGACGTTTTGATTATAGAAGTCGTGGGTGACATGCCCTATTAGGGTGCCAGCAGCAGCCGGTATATTTCAGTTGCTTTCAGAATGAAAGTTCAGCTCCTCCCTCCCCTGTCCCCTGCACACCATCGCCCCCCACCCCCCTACCCCCACTCCATGACTTAGGTGGTTTTTCCTTGAGATTCATAGAGACCAAAAGTTTAGAAAAAGAGAAAGATGACTAAAAGTTAATAAAATAACTGAGTTATAAAGTAACTGAAGCCAACCTACTGTAAAAAATGACCTGTTTTATGACACCACATTATAATAACTATCACAGTGGTGAGCAGCTCTGTAGAGGATCCATGGTTATAGTCATTTATTATTTGTTAAAAGTGGAGGAAGAGAGAGAGAGATTAAAAATGAAGAAGAGGAGGAGGAAGAACCAGGAGCAGCCAGCTGAGCGCTTTCACTTTAAACCACAGTGTAATTTCTTTTCCAGCCAGTAAGTGACTTGAAAGTAGTATTGAGAGATAAACAACCTAAGCGAAGGCCTTGGATTCTTGCCATTTGGTAGGATCTCCATTAAGGGATGAAGTTGCAAGACTCTCTTGAGTTTTATCACAAGTGAGGCTGGGCTCTGCGGGTCAGTAAAGTGGGCAGCGGTCTGTTCCGGTCACGGGCAGTGGTGGTATAGGAACCAAACTACCTGCATTAGCATTAATGGGGCTTTAGTAGCACAAATCTCTTCAAATTGATCAGAGAATAGACCCGTAAAGGAGAAAAATGGATATGAGTGGGATTTTCAATTTACTTGAATGTCCTCTTTGTTAGAAATACTTATCTTTTTCTTCTTTGTCATTTGCTGAGGCATTTACTGATGAGTAAGTAACATGGAACATCACAAATATAAGAACTTGGATTCTCCATAGAGGACTGAGATTTTAAGTGCTGTTCAAGATACCTGGTGTAGGGAATACTGGAAACACCACGTTTTGGGTGGGTGAATAGCAAGTCTCTCCATTTTAGCACTCATTTGCATTTCCTGTGCTGTCATATTTTGCTGTGGCACCATTCTCTCTAAGTATTGCATTATTGACTTAAAAGGTGTCATTTTCCCAATGACGGAGGTAAGGAAGTACATTTTCTTTGTTTCATAATTTGCACACAGATTGAAAAAGACTTACCATTGTCACAAAATTTGGATATGATGGATCTTGTATTTTAACTGGATTGTGGGTGTAGGGAAATCTACCGGCACATTAACTTTAATGGAAAATTGTGGCATCCTTGACAAATATTTTGAAAGTTAAGTCATGTTAGTTTTCTTCTTTTTCCTCCTATTTTTTAAGGCCTGATCATCTTTGACTCTTTATTCTTCTGTGTCATCACGAATGGTTGTTAATTCAAGATGATTGTGACTTCAGTAATAGTTGTATTTAGTGTAGTGGTTTTCACCCATAAAAAGAGAGCACAGATATTAACTTCAGTTTTTTGATCCTGAGTTGGAGCCAAGCAACTTGATGAAACACCGACTTTCTTTTACCTGTGTTCCCCACAAAAAGGCAAGAAAATGACTTTTGGCATGCATTTTTACTCTTCCACGAAGGCATTTGGCACCCAGGTGTTTGTAAGTACGAAGATATATGTACACTTTACTTGAAAGTGGAGGCTCTGAGTTCCACTTTGATGTGACCCACTAATAATGGTTAATTTAGAAACCCAAATTAGATTTAGGTAGTTTTGTTTGTCTTTTTGTTTTGCCCTAAGCCAATCTCTCTCTCACTTGCTGCAGATGAAAACCTTGCTAGGTGGGTGATAGGAAAGGAAAAGAACATTGTGTTAAAGCCAGGATATCCAACAAGAGAATGAATAAGAAGGGTGAAAGGGTTATGATATTTGGTGGGCTTCTGCTTAGAATAGGTATATAATGTTTATATTCATTTTTGTAGGTGTTCTGTTGCAGATAGATGTAGTATATTAAAAATAATCTCCCATTTGACTCTTAGTTTAGAATTAATAATGACTAATTGTGTTTTTCTGGATGTAAAATTAATGTGGACTAAATGGATTGGCATTAATAGAACTTCACTAACTTTTTCATCAATATAAAAGGAAGTGATATCTTCTATCTATCTATCTATCTATCTATCATCTATCTATTTATCTATCCCCATATTAATGCACCTTTGGAAGAGGCAGCGTAAAAGTGAAGTGCAAGATATGTATTAAGCATATGTCACTTTTGCTGAGCTCTCTTCTTGAACTAGGCAGGCAGCATTAATGCATTATGTTCATATGTTGAGGGAAATGAGACCCCTAAGTACTTCTTAGCTATCCAAGTATCCATTCTGAGGAAAGCTCTCTCCTCTCTCTCTCTCTCTCTCTCCATGTATTCCGCATTAAAGTGATATTTTACATTGCTTAAAAATTATGTGAGTGTTTGTTGCTGTTGTGTAGGAAGGAAATAAATCAAGGACTTTTGTGGGATTTTAAATTCTTCCCAAGAGGAAAGAGCTAATATTAAGGCCTTCACAAGTGGGATTAATTTTGTATATCTCTCAGGAGCCTATTGGGTATTATATTTATACATTATAAAATGTGTTTTGATATGCCTTAAATTAATCTTTTTCTATCTGCAGGTGAACGTGACGGCAACCATGTGTGTTTGGGGTGGGGAGGAGGAGCAGATAAGGAGGTGAAGAGAGAGGTGATAAAGCCCCTCCTGTCCTGCCAGGAGGAGGGCGTGTGCACGTCATTGGTCTGATATTCAGATCATCTTCTATGGTGCTCTCAGTTAGCCTCAAAGGCAAAGCTAACCTGTATGGTAGAACTACAAGGCAAAATTCTCCATGTTGTCCACTACCCCTTTCTCAATTTTGCTTTTCAAATGTATGCCCTGAAAAGTGAGCTCACTTCGCACATGCTGCTGGTGGCCGTTTGCCAAACTCTATGCTGCTCCACCATCAATAGCGGCTTCCCTGGACATCTTTTAGCAGATGCTGTCAACTCATCACCTTTCCCTCACCCCCCTCACACTGCCTTCATGGCTCACTGCGTGTGTTGGTGCTCATGTGTCAAGGGGAAGGGCACAGCTGCAAAAAAGGGTCACCCCGGGAGGCCTGAGCTTCCTGTCTCCCTGGTGCAGCCAGCCCTGGTCAGTCTCGCCCTGTGACCCGTTTCCCCTTCCTTTCCTTATATTTGTTTGGCAGGAAAGCCCATTGGCCCCAGTGCACAGCACTGCCCGTTGGCTAATGGAGAGAACAGAGGGAGGGAGCAGTCTCTGAGAGTGTTGTGTTTTGTCATCGCGTGTAGGTAACATACAGTGTTGGGAGTCAAAATGTGTTATTTCAAAAGTAAGATGTAGTTTTGCAGTCTGATCAAGAATCTCTGCTATCTTAAGAGTAAATGGGTAGATGCGGTACATGTGACATCATGACTGCATGAGCAGTTGCCTGGGTGGCCTATAAATCAAAATGTAAAGATTCTGTGAGTTTATTTTCATTCGGTTACAAGTTTGGGTCCGTCTAGACTACTCAGCCTACTATAGCTCTAGATTGTAGTAAAAAAAAAAATGCTTATTTATTTCCCTCTTAGTGATCTCCTTGGCTTCATCTTCTTATTTTTTTTTCTCCTTTTTGCTCCACAGCTGTATTGAAAGAAATTTTAAAGTTCATCCTTTGCAAACCCTCAGTTACATGATAGAAAGGTTTATTCAAATGTCTGTCATACTCTTGCGAGTTTTATCACAGCAGGTTCCAGTAGCCCCACAAATCAGCAGGAAATCCACCGTAAATTTTTCAGTTCCTTGATGATTGAGTGTTTGCACTGTAGCAAGTTTTTTTGGCAATATTTTATAGGTTGGATAAAGAATTTGTTTTGAATGAAAGCCCAGATAAGGTTTGTAAGTTTTTCTCTTATTCTTCTGTATTTCTGGATTTTTTTTCCTTTGGGGTTGGAACATTTCTTTCTCTGTGCTCTGATGTTTGGTTGAACAGTAGGGTACTGAGGTACTCACCGTGCCTGACAGACATAAAGTTAAATATACAACAATGAGGAAGGAATCCAGGGGACAAGTCATAAGTCCCATAACAGACTTTAAGATGCTGTAAATATATTCAAATGACAACTCTCCCATCCACTAGACACAACATCTTATTTCATTTTGAAAACAAGTCTGAAGAATGCCCCAAGAATCTTACATTGAATGTCTGGCGGCATGCAAGTATTTCTTCGTTATTCCATACTACCTGCCCACAACTGTATCGTAAATATAAGTAGGTTCAGCTGTATTGAACTTTGTTACATTTTCCTTCCAATGAGACTAGCCCTCCTCCCATTTTGTTGTGGTGGTGGATTCCCTATCATCCAATAGTATGTGATCTTTGAAAAATATTTGTCAATGAAATTTTAATCATATACCACCCACCATTATTAAGTAGCATGTGTTTAATAAACCTGTTTTTTTTTTTAACAATATGGTAGTGGTTTCCATTTTATATAGTTAGATGGTGACATAGTAGAATCAGCTGATTGTAGGAGGATTTAAGCAGCAGACCTCAGCAGTTGAATCTGCTGTCTGGTCATTCATGCAACATCTACCTGGGAAATGATCCTCACTTTCTCTTCAGCCAGGCTGAAAAGCACCATGACTGCTGACCCTACAGAGAGACTGTGGATTTGCTGGTTTCTTGGTATCCTTTAACAGCTAAGGAATCTCTTCATTCCAGGATTGATAACTTTTATAGTAGAGGTTCAGGAAGCCAAAGCATCAAGTGATGTGCATCATGGTAGAAGGTTTTTCCCTTGCTCTTTGGGCAGGAGAAAAGGCAAGGTGGGGAGGGTAAGGAGAGATAGATTCCATGTTCAATTCTTCTACTTCTGCTTCTGAGCTTCCATGAGTTGTTTAATCTTACAACATAATTATCTGTGGGATGATACCTTTGAAATATTAGGGCCCTTCTGCTCCGAAGTTCTGAGGTCCCACCCAATATTTCTTTGTTGCTTTTATTATTAAGAGTAAGGAACTATAATCAGCCCAGCCCAAATTAACCATCATGGTTAGGTGGCAGATTTCTTATAATGATGTCTCTAAAGGATGCACCATTGGATTGAAACTTTAAAAAAATTTTTTTAAAAAGAGCAGCTCTAGTTAATTAAAATCTTTATGATTTATGAACATATGTACTAAGTGGTTGTAACAGATACTTATTTAGTGCTCTTTATGTCCCAAGCTCTGTTCTAAGTACTATATACACTTCTATGACAATCTGATTTAGGTATTGTTATTATTAATCATCCCCATTTTACAGATGGGGAAGCTGTGGAATAGAGAGGTTAAGTAACTTGTCCAAAGCTGTGTAAGTAATAAATGATGATAGTGGAATTTGAGCTTAAGCAACCTGCCTTCAGATTCCTTGCTCTTAACTCCCATACTAGGCTACTTCTGTGACAGCCACATTTGTCCTTTTCACTACAAAACACAGAGGCCCTCCTGTTACCACTGCTAACATTCACTATTGTTCAACAAAAGTTTGACCTTTTAAACATGAGAGCATATGGAACTGGAGTAAGGCAACCTTCCCAATAGGGGCTATCCAGCTTGTATTGTGGCTACCTGTCAAAAATTTCTTTTCTAACTCCTTAATCTTTTAAACATGTTATAGGGATTTGAACTTTATTAAGAGTCCCGGTAGTCACTGTGCCTTTGAGAGGGCTAAGTTGCTATTAGTCATTCACACAAATCAGTGGAAATTGATTTAATCAGATTGCTTTCCTTTCAAAGCTGGAGATCAATTGTATTGAGAGGATTGAATAGGAAGGACTGATGGATGAGAAGATGGATACATAGAACTCTGGAGGTCTGAATAAACCTGCGTCAAGTGTCTTAGCTGAGGGTCTTTGGGTAATAAGAGGGTTCTGATGTCATGGGGAAAGAGAAGCTAGGAAAACAGTAAGTTCAGGAAAGAAAGCGGTAAAGTATATGGTAATTTCATTCATTATACAATCTACCGAGCGCCAGTCCTGAGTCCAAGAAAGGGAGAAGTAAATATCTAATTTTTCTCTACCTTCTTGTTCTTTGGCCTCCTCTTTTCCCCCAGATGCATTGTTCCCAAAAGACAACGCCTAAACAGGTATTTTGAATACTAGAGTGAAGCACACCCGGAGTTAAGTAGTTGCTTGTGCATGTGCATTTGCGTGTGTATGTGTGTGTGTGTGTATGAGAGAGAGAGGGAGGGAGAGAGAGATATGGGAAACAGGGATGGTTCTGGAAGCTAACTGCAATTTTGATTTTTGTTTTATAATTTTAAAAAACTGTATGTGGGACACCGGGGTGGCTCAGTGGCTGAGCATCTGCCTTCGGCTCAGGGCATGATCCTGGGGTCCTGGAATCGAGTTCTGCATCGGGCTCCCCTGCAGGGAGTCTGCCTCTCTCTCTGCCAATGTCTCTGCCTCTTTCTCTGTGTTTCTCATGAATAAATAAAATCTTAAAAAAAACCCAAAAACTCTGTATGTTACGAGTAACAGTTGGTTTACCTACACAATTTTAGAGGACAACTTATTAAAACATAATAGTAATATAAATAATAAGAACACCTATTATGATTTCACCCAATGAAGCTGTTTATTTTGACCCTTGATGACAGGTGGCCTCTATTATTTCAATCCTGAGGAAGATGCGCTAACTCTGCCTGCAGACTCTGCTTCCTCTTCTTTATGCTACCTCTGTTTTTCTCCTGCTGTCTTTTCTTCCTTTTCTTGGTGTGTATATTTCTTTACCCATCTTCACCCCTTCCTTCCCTTGAGTTCTTCCCCTTTTCCTCTCTGACTCTGTCTCACAATATATCTAATGATATTTCCTTGATTTAACTGACAAATAAATAGAACTTTCAGGCTTTTGTTTAATTAATAATGAAAATTCTTGGAAGAAATAATCAACATAAAAATAAAACTGATGATGATATAAATAGCACTACATAAAATTTGGTTTTGAATAAAATTGACAGAAAAATGAGATCTTCTAGACAAAATATAATTTATTCAAAATTTGAACAAGGGAAATTAAACTCAGCAGGAATATTGACCTTAAAAAAAAACCTCACAATATGTTTGATATCAACAAAAATTGATAAACGAATCAAATTATCTTTATATACTTTTAATAAAAATGAGTTGATCCTAGTGAAAATAATTCCAGTGAAATAAGAACGACAATGGAAAACAATAGTTTACGCTATATAAGAAATTGATGAAGGAGTTTAATCAATTCATTTGGGTTCACTCAAATTCTTTAATAATAAAAATTTCTCAATATTGACAAAATTCTGTTTAAATGCTTTTTTTCAACATTTTCAGATTCAAAACATTGGAACAAAATGGCAGAATAAAAACACCAGGGATAAATATCCTAATCCTCTCATTTAATCCTTATGGCTCTACAAATTAGGTTGTATTAGCTTCACATTACAGAGGAGTCGTTGGTGCCCAAAGAGTTCAGAAAGTTGGAAACTGCTTAAACCAAGTATCTGATTTTCATACATCCTAATGATGAGGGTACTTACACATTTTTATGGAAAAAGTACATTTTCTATCTGGAAAGAGTAAAATACTTTGGATACGAAAACATTTTATTACATGAAAAAATTTAGCCCTTTTAAATTTTAAATTGTTACAATATCACAGTCATGATTTTGATATTCTAATGAAAATTCTAATAACCTAGTCAAGCAGTTTTGCAGATAGGCTAAGAAAATTATTAGCCTAAAATTTTTTTATCAATCTGAATAACTATGATAATATAATTTGATTGTGAGAGGAATTAGTAGTTTGAAGGGTGGATGAAATCAATGTTTTCTTTATGTTAGACACAGGAAACTAAGTTTAATTATCAAAGTTATCTTCCAGGTCTGGATGTGTTTATATACCCTTGGCTTGGGGCTTAGTGAGCATCATTCTTACCTTGGCTTTAAGAGATTTGAGATTTGTGGTAAGATATTCTTGTAACCTGAAACATTGCCTAACCAGTGTGTTGTTGAAAAATGCCAAAGCCAGTATGGCTGACCCTGAACAATGCAGGAGTTAGGGGTGCTACCCCCCATGCAGTGGTAAGTCTGTGTATAATTTTTGATTCCCTCCCCCACCAATAACTACTACTAGCCTACTGTTGACTGGAAGCCTTAGTGATAACATAGTCTATTAACACACTTTGTATGGTATATGAATTCTTACAATAAAGTAAGTTAGAGAAAAGAAAATGTTATAAGAAAATCATAAGGAAGCAGAAATACATCTTTTAAAGATTTATTTATTTGAGACAGAGAGAGCATGCACATTGAGTGTGGGGGAGAGGCAGAGGCAAAGGGAGAAGCCCCACGGAACAGGGAGCTCGATGTGGGGCTCAATCCCAGGGCCCTGAGATCATGAGCTGAGCCGAAGGCAGACACCTAACTGACTGAGCCACCCACTCACCCTGAAGAAATACATTGATAGCACCCTACTGGATTTATTGAAAAAGTGCACATATGAGTGGACCCTCAGAGTTGAAACCCATGTTGTTTGTAATTTGAAAAGAGAGGGAGCTGTTCACTGGCTAGTTCTTAAAACCATCTCCCTCCCACTGCCCCTTCTCCTCCCCTTTTCATAATTACACACCAAAAGCATCTAAGTTGACGTTCAGAAAATGTTTGAAAAAGGCAAAGCTTCTTCTTGGCAGTCTCTTTGCTCCCCTTCTCAATCCATTTTGCACCTCCTAATTCTCTCTATACATCCCTTGGCAGGTGTGGTGCTTTAGGCACCCTAAACCCACTCTGGGGTATTCTTTAAGTCATCCCTTACCGTACAGGGCCATGTACCCTCTTCCTATATATTTAGCTATACTAAGCTTCTGCTCTAGGTGGATTTTGTATTTTTCAATGTGCTCCATTTTAGCTAAGTATTAAACAGTGTGGTCTTTTTCAGCTTATATTTATTTACCGTATCAAAAGGCTTACCGCTTTATTATTTTGATTGCTTGTTTGTTGCTTTTCTTAACCAGGGGGTCCATGAGAGCAGAGGTATTTTTCTTCTATCATGGTAAATAGTGTTTGTCGAATGGCAAATGAACTGCTAATTGAAGCAAATTCATGCTAAATGTTAATAACCAACAGAGTTTTAACCTTCCCAGACTTTTTCTTCTTCTTTTTAAGTTTTTTTTTTTAGGGCAGTTTGAGTTTCACAGCAAAGTTGAAGGGAATGCACAAAAATGTCCCATGTAACCCCACCATATATGTAGCCTCCCCCCATTATCAACATCCCCACCAACAGGTGCATTGTCAAAACTCACGAACCTACATTGACATCATAATCACTCACTGTCCTTGGTTGGCATTGTATTTCATTCTTGGTGCTGTACATTCTGTGGGTTTGGACAAAAGTATAAGGATGTATATCCATCATTTGGGTACCATACAGAGTATTTTCACTCCCCACCCCCCAAATCCTCTGTGCTCTGCTTATTCATTCTCCTCCACCTCCCTAACCCCTGGCAATCTACTGTCTTCTAGTTTTGCCTTTTCCAGAATGCCATATATTTGGAATCATATAGTCTGCAGCTTTTTCAGATTGTGTTCTTTCCTTTAGTAATATGTTCAGTAATATGCTGGATTCCTCATGTCTCTTGATAACTGGATCATTTCTTTTTGGTGCTGTATAATATTCCATTGTCTGGATGTACCACAGTTTATTTATCCAGTAATTTACTAAAGGATGTTTTGGTTGTTTCCAGGTTTTGGAAGTTATGAACAAAACTGCTATAAACATTCAGGTTCAGGTTTTTAGTATGGTCATATATTTCAACTCCTTTAGGTAAATGCCAAGGAGTGTGATTGCTGGATCATCTGGTAAACTTTTTTTTTTTAAATTTTTAATTTATTTATGATAGTCACAGAGAGAGAGAGAGAGAGGCAGAGACATAGGCAGAGGGAGAAGCAGGCTCCATGCACCGGGAGCCCGACGTGGGATTCGATCCCGGGTCTCCAGGATCGCGCCCTGGGCCAAAGGCAGGCGCTAAACCGCTGCGCCACCCAGGGATCCCTCATCTGGCAAATTTATCTTTAGTTTTGTAAGAACTGCCACACTGTTTTCCAAAGTGGCTATGTGCCATTTTGCATTCCCACCAGCCAAGGGATGAGAGTTTCTGTTGCTCCACATCCTTGTCAGCATTTGGTGGTGTTGTGTTCTTGATTTTATGAGTAGTGGTAATCTCTTTGTGATGATGTTAACCTAGACATTTTGTATTTTGTAAAGATAAGGTCTATCATTTCAATAACCTAGTTGGTGTCTTTTGAGTGATGTAATAAGTGGCAAAAAATCATTCAGTTATTGTGAGGGTAGACATTCTGGAACGTAGGAATCCCCGTAAAAGAGTACCATCCTGCAGGAATTTATAACTCTAGGGAAAGTATCCGCCTTCAGCTGTAACTGTTTTCTTAAAAAAAAAAAAAAAAAATCTAGTCTATATCTGAGCTTACAGATTCTCTGTAATTCCCACTTATGTTTTCAGGGTTGGTCTTTTGGAAGGGGTGTGGAAAACCAAATGGTACGGGGTGGAGCAGAGAAAAATGGGTGGAAAGAAGTAGTTGTTTACGAGAACTATATATGGACTTCTTGTACTATCCTTTATAGGGCAAAAGTTATTGTCCATTGTACTACTATCTCTTAATTGTTTGTTTACTTAGCTAAGGGTTTTATAACCCTAGTAAAAACTGAAGAGTTTTGGGATGTTTGGTCTGTAGCTCTGTTTGTTTGGAAAAGCCTGGCTTCTTTAGTGCTGGTGAGGTAAAAGGCTGGAGTCCTTCTGCAAAACAGAGGGTGGGTGATAAGTTATGCTCAGAGTCAGCAGTTCTGGGCATGGCTTACATATATAGGACTTTCAGTGGAGCAGGTTTCTGTGAGCACATTCCACAGAGACAGGTTTATAGATCCTCACCTAGTCGGTGGGGGGAGGGTGTATATTGGGACTGGACGGCATCAGCTTGATCTTTTTGTTGAGTGGTTTAAAAAATTTTTTTTAAATACACACACACATATGTGTGTGTGTGTGTGTGTGTGTGTGTACCCCCTCTCTCTAACTCCTGCTGAGAGAGAGACAGACAAGGAAAAGGGTGAAGGGAAGGAGAGCAGAATCTGGAAGAAGAAGGCAGAGAAGGGGGAACAGAGAGAAGGAAGAGGAGGAAGAATAGGAACAGATGAAATATATTCTTTGGGCTTTTTGTCTTTCTTGCTAACTGTTCATAAACATGGGGCCAAGTCAGCTCTATGCTGTGGCCAGGGAAGATGGGGATGATGGAGTCATTTGTGGAAAAGGCAACCCCGTGTGAGTCCTCTTCTATGTGCTAAGTATACTATGTGATAAGGATGACATACCTTATACATTATGAAATTGAACAGGGAGGTGGAGGCGGTCCTATTGACTGAGGAGGGTATGGGGTGTTCTTGGAACAAGGAAGATGCAGTTCAGAATAGGGTTTGAGCAGTGAGCTTTAAAGCCCATCCTCTATCTCCTAATAATCAAACAGGTGAAGTATTTAATTATAAAAGACAAACTTGCTTGCCTTAAAGTTTCTGTTTTGCTAGTAACTGAAGACTCCGTGATGTAACAGATGTTGGACCAACCTTGTGATGATTCTGGACACAGGTTCCCATAGAACCAAACTCCCTTTCAGACCCTCCCATTCATACCTTAGCAACTGTGCCGTAGCATTGCACTCACACTCCAGAAGACTAGAGCTGAGAGACCAAAGCAGGAAAAGCATCTTGCTTCCAGATTTTAGTATTTCACTCTGTTGCAATTGTGCCTTAATAATAGAAAATCTATATACATTATTTATAAAGCAACGGTTCTGTTTTAGTTGAATTCTGGTGACCTGTATTTTCCTACCCGTACTCCGTTTGCAGTTTTACTCTCCATGTGCCTCACTATTTTTATTTGTACCTATGAATCTCATGGGGATTTTGAAGATTGAAGAGCTAACATAATGTTGGTAAAGCATTCTAAGCATTGAAGAGTTACAGTAAGTATATATATGACGCAGGAGCGATGATAATAGTGGGAAATCCAATTCTTTCTCTGAGAAACATGCCAAAAAGTATAAAATTTTGTGATGGATCCTCAGCAATGGTAATAATAGCTATAATTTATTGAGAACTTAATCTGTGCTAGGCATATTACATTATGTTTTCTCCGTGCATTTAAAAAAAAAAAAAAACCCATGAGGCTGAAATACATTTTTCAGATGAAGGTGCCGAGGGGCTGGAGAACAGATTGGGTAACTCGGGTAAGATTCTCTTCCTCCACCATCCATAGTCTTACCTTCCACGTCTAGCCCCTTTTCTGGCGCTACCTGGCCCTTTAAATGCTGACTGTGTGCCCCAACATGCACTAAACCTCTTACTTCACTGACTGAATCTGCCCAAATAACCTTATGAGAGGTGGATATTGATTTCGTTTTGTTTTTACCATTTTATCTGTGAGGCATACGTATTTAATACAGGCACATGGTCAGTATGTGGCAGAGCTGGGATTTGAACCCAGGATGAGTCTGACTCAGGAGAATCTGGCATTTACCATTGCATCTTCTTGTCTCCAGATCAAACCAGGTCAGCCCAAACAGCTTTCAGGAGTTTCCTGAGGCTTTCTGGAATAAACTTCAGAGTTCACCCTGCATTTCCTGCATGATTTGCAGCTGCTGAGCTTTGCAGCCCCCCTGCCCTGCCCTCCACCGTGTTTCTTCTGTTGCAGGCCCACATGTCCACAGCTCCTTGACCTGACCAAGCAGCTTCCCTCCCAGCTTGTTCCCATCCTATCATTTCTGTCTGGAGTCAATCTCCTCCTCCCCTCTTCTTCCTTCTAGTTTCAGGGTTGTTTACTCTGGGGAGGCCTTTGTGAAGCCCATGTCTAGGTGTGTCCCCTGTCGCATTCTTTCATGACACCTGTTGGGTAATATCTGCCTTGTGACTACCCTATAAGCCCCGTCAAGTCTGCAAGACCATTGACTGCTGGATTCCCAGTCCCTAGCATGGAGTAGGCCCTCGACAAATCTGGTGCACACATATGGAAGGAATGAATGGCCTTAATGCCAGTTTGCCCAGACCCCTGGCCACACCATCCCATTTCTGTGTCTTTGTTTCCCTCGCTGCTCCCTTCAGCCCTATTCTTCTCTCTACTTCTGGAAGTTGGTGCCCAGGGTGCCCTCTTCAACTACTTTGGGGATGACCTAATCTGATCCCCTGTTAGATATGAGCCCCTCGAGTACATAATAGCGTACATATTTGTTGGATTGAAGCAAATTGATACCATAACTCAGTCTTAAGAGGGTTTATTTCACAAGGGTCACAAGAATTGAATCAAAGGGCTGCTTCAAAAGTTTCTTTTCTGCTAAATTACAAATCCAAACTTGGCTAAGACCTGTAGCTAGAAGGGGGCCAATTTAAAATAAGCTCATGGTTTGATCTTGCTTCCAGGGAGGAGGAAGCTGCCTCTCAGGCCTCCCTCCCAGTGCTGTCAGCTTGGGAGAATCAAGAGGAAAGACTCGTTCTCTCTTTAGTGCAGACTTTCTTGGCTGCCATGTTGATAAAACGCCGGATCTGAGAGCTTAGACTGCATCGGTGCCAATCTTTTGCTTACTGACTCTCCGGCACGGATGAGGCCTCAGTCTCCTAATCTGTAAAACCTCCTGGGTTTTTGTGAAGCATAAACAACTTGGCATATGTGAAACAGGTAGCAAGGTGCCTGGCCCATTGTGACTACTCAGTAAATGATAGCTCTTCTTTTTATTATAATGTTTTATACCTACATAGGACTGGAGGTCTGCAGAACATTTTCGCATTACCATATTCTAGTAGACAGGCCGACTGCCCCTGGGAAGCCCACAGCAGTGGTCTTCTTTGATCAATAGAGAGACCACCTAACCCCAGTGTCATTTTTGATAGTCTAATTCTTGGCCTTAAATTTCTTCCCTCTTCCGAAGAATTCATAGGTTTATTGAGACTGAAGATCGAAAAGCCGGTGTGGGTCAACAGGCTCTTCTCTGACTGGCCTGGGGTTCCTCCTGTTGGTCTCTTCCCAGTGCTATTTTGATTACAGTTAATATTCCCTTCAGCATGGAGGCTTCCAACACATTTCGCAGGAAGCTATTCTTTTAACATGTTGCCATTAGGATTTTTTTCCTTGATATAAAACCTGAATTTTCCTTTCCTTAATTTAATCCCTCTTCACATACACCTCGGACCTCTTTAAATAATTCTTTTCCCTTCTTGCCATTTGCACCTTTCAGTTCCTTGTAGAGAGTTGTCATAGGTCCCTTTGGGCCTAATCCTATCGCTGTAATTCATGTTGGGCAAGCTGTACATTTTGTATTAGTCTGTGGGCAGATTCTGAGAACGCTCTCTTACTGGAATAAAGGCAATGCTCCCGGGGTATTATCCAAACCTTATCATCAATAACAGCTACTAAATGTGAAACAAAGAGAGTGACTTTTTGAGGAAACAAAGGAGGTAACGAACAGGAGACGTTGTTTACCTTTTTATGTTATTATTATTATTAATTATGAGAGTGCCTCTTGTTATAAATAATAAACAGTTTAATCTATAATGTATATACATAGAAGAGATACTACATGGATATCCCCAAACAGCAGATAAACCAAAAGAAATACTTAGTTTTTAAACATGGAAGGGTGTGTGCATGTGCACATCTAATAATCTGGTAGTTTACTTAAAATATTGAAAACTGAGAAAACGAAATATGAAAGAAACTGGAGAATTGATGAGCTTCACTTAGCATAATGGACTATGAACCTAAGTTTCTAAAGTCACACAATTCTTTAGAATTGTGGGCCTAGCTGTTCTGATTAGAATGGATAAAAAGAATTTTAAAATCTGACTCTTGTTTTTGGGTCAGGTCATGATCTCAGGGTTGTGAGATTGAGCCCCACATTGGGCTCTGTGCTGGATGCGGAGCCTGCTTAAGATCCTCTCTCTCCTCTCCCTCTGCTCCTCCCCTCATCTCTCTCTCTCTTTCTCTCTCAAAAAAATTAAAGGAATTTAAAAATCTACATTTGATCATTTACAAACATCTCTGACAAGCTAGAAAGTGTTTTCCGAGGAGGAGACTCCATTACCATTGCTGCTAGGTCAGGATGGAGTAATCCCCTAGGAAGCCTTCTTGTTGGCTGTGGGGGCTCATTGTAGTCACTGGCAGGCCAAAGGGAGCAGAATGTGTTACTTGGAAATGAATTATTGACTCTTGGACAGCTGGCCTTTCACTTTGGGACAGTCTTAGGATTTTAGAACTTCCTGGCTAGAGAACAGTATAGAAATCTCATCCCTCCTGAATTTACTGGAAAAAAAAAAAAAAATGAACTTAGGTTCAAGCCACAAGCAATATACTTCACGTCACGTAGGAAGTTGCCAGCAGAGGTGTTGTCTGAGCTGGGCTCCTTTCCTACATGTGCATTGGTCCCACTATGAAAACTCACTCATAGCTTGATAATCGTAGTCAGCTTAAAAGCCCATCTTGACAAGTCAATTGAGCAATGGACTGAAATGGGTATCAACTAAATGCTCTTCTCTAAAATAGATCTTTTTAATCATTATAAGATTTGAGCTCAAAGAAGGAACTTAGGTATTACTTAAGTTGATTATAAATTCTATTTTCCTCAAGGCAACAGAAGTTTCTAAAACAATGAGTCCAGCATACTTACCCTGGAAGTTACTCCAGCCCTGAAGGATGGACGGTAACCTCTGTCTCTAGCCAAATTCCTGATTAGTCTTTTCCCATCTCTGTGTCTTTCTCTATGCTTTTTACTTCACCCAGAATGTTTCTTTTTTTTTAACTCTATCTGTGATATCATTAGGGAAGAAGCTTTCCCATGGTGTTCTTCTGAAATCATCCTGAAGTCATGCCCAGTGTTTCTGGACGATTTGACTGCCTATCTTTCTCTGAGACTCTGTATGCCTTCTTTTGCAATTAGTGAACTCATTTCTCCTCCTTTGGCTACATACACATTTATATTTCCCACCCAACATTGTTCTTGTCGTTCTTCATTGGATCACCCCATTTTCTCACAAAGTACTGCAGAGTAAGAGCCTTTTCAGCATCATCTGGCATCGGGCATGTTGTTCCTGTGCATTGCCCCTGTTGGGGGCCTCTTTTCAGCCCTTCACATCTCAAGGGGAGAATCAGAAACTTCTGTCAGGAGCCCTTCTGAAATGCTCCATTTTGAATGCAATGGCACACCCCAAACTGACATAATCTCTCCCTTCTTTGAATCTCTGTGGGGCTCCTTTTAAGGCATATATGTTTTTCTATGCATCGTAAGTTGCATATGCTTCTTAATTATGCTAAATTTAAAATATTTTAAAAATTGTAATAAAGTATGCATAACATAAAATTTTACCATCTTAACCTTTTTTTTTTTTTTTCCATCTTAACCATTTTTAAGCATACGATCAGGAGTGTTAAGTACATCCACACGTTGGGCAACCAATCTCCAGGACTCTTTTCATCTTGCAAAACTGAAACTCAGTATTTATTAAACAACAACTCCCTATTTCCTTCCCTTTCCCAGGCCCTGGTAACCACCCTCCTATTTTCTGTATCCATGTATTGAATACTCTAGATACCTTGTCTAAGTAGAATCATATACAATATTTGTCCTTTTGTGCCTGGCTTAATTCACTTAAGATAATGTCCTCTAGGTTCATCTGAGTCATAACATATTACAGGATTTCCCTTTTCTTTAAAGACTGAATGATATTCCAGTGCATATGCACACCACATTTTCTTTATCCATTCATCCTTTGACAGACACTTATGTTGCTTCCACCATTTGGCTATTATGAATAATACTTCAATAAACATGGGTGTGCAGCAAATATATCTTCCAGACCCTGCTTTCAGATCTTTTGAGTACATGCCCAGGAGTGAGATTGTTGGAACTCTACTGGAGTCAGAATGCTGGTTAACTCTACTAAATTTTGAGCTCACACTATTATTTTCAGCCTTGAGAGCAAAGACTGGGTCATTTTCATCTTTGAATCTTCTGAGCCTCTATCACAATGCCCCCCATAGGTAATAGGCATTTAGCAGGTGTTTGTTGAATGAATCGACGAATGAATGAAAAAAAAAACTTTCCTAATATTGAATGTGAGTGACTTGTATAGTAGATTAAAATATTTACTTGGTTTATATCAGAAATCGAATTGCAGGGAAAGAGTATACAGAAAAATACATTTAGTTACTAAAATATCTCCAAAAATAAGAACCCAAGAGTACTGTATACATTCTTAGGTAGTGATCATATTGGTAGTTTTCTGATAGGTAGTTGCAGCTTTATACAAATTTCCACCTTCCTTTTTACTCTGTATATAAAGAGCTATATATACCCCATTAGCTACCAAAATTCACAATCGTCTTCAGAATAGTGAAAGTAGCTGTTACAAAAATAATTGTAAAATGCAAAGTAATAGAAAACAGCTTCATTCTCTGTGTAATGATCAGATAACTTGAATAAAAGCAGCAATTATGTGTTCCTGGACCACACTGGAGGTGGAAAACAAGAAAAGCATAACCATGGCTGCATATTATTAAGAAGGCAACATTTTATATTTACTTTGCACTTAAAAGTTTGAATGATCTGGCTAAACAGAAATAGACAATACCCAGGCTTTGGGATACTTTAAAATTGCATATACAGTAAGACAAATTGCTATTTTATAAGCTCACCACAATGTCATAAATTTGTACTTCTGGTGTAATTCATAATAAATTTGCATAACATTTACTGGGGGTTTTCACTGTGCTATTTCATTTCTTTCAACCTCTTTCTTGGGGTGGCACTTCTCCATTATATAATCCACGGTCTACATATGAAAAGAAAGGCGGGGTAGGGAAGAAATGGACAAAGGTCTGTAATCAAACAAGCTACAAAAACCCCAGCAGAAAACAGCAGGTATCAATTAAGATTCAGAGAAAAGTCTGTTTTTACTATGGGCTACTAATATATATAACAGGTCCATTTCCCATTTCTTATTTTTTTCTTTCCTTTTTTTGGTATCTATGAGAGCTCCAAGCTCCAATCCAGTGCTTGAGGGTGTAGGGAAACTGGAACCCACATCCTTTGTTACTCCCTATTTATTCAGATTGAGTTTGCACAGGGTTCCTTGATCTGAATGTAAGTTATCAGGGAGAAAAACCTATAAATTAACCACAATTGCAACTCCACTTGCATCCTCCAAGAAGAAACCTAATTTGTTTTCAAAGATACCTGGGTGGCTCAGTTGGTTAAGTTGTCTGACTTTGTCTCAGGTCATGATCTCGGGGTCCTGGGAGTCTGCTTGTCCTTCCCTGCCCCCCACCACTAGTGTGTGTGTGCTCTCTCTCTCTCAAATAATAAATACAATCTTTTTAAAAAAAGATATTAGGGTACAGGTAAGTGAGAATTTGATTAAAAATTAAAATTATAGGCAGCTATCCTGAGTGATAGCTGATGAAATATATTGTTATTTTATTACTAGGGAACATTTTTTTTTTTTTACCTGATTCATTTTGTTTAGCCCTGTTAAAATGGGATTGAAATATGTTGTTAGATAATATACATGTTTCCATATTTAAAACAAAATAAGTTTATACTAGCCCTTATGACTTTTGTTGCATTTATATTGCTTCATTGATTTCACTATATGGTTCAGATATCACTTACTATTCTGCAATTTTTCACTGCTGTCTATATCAGCTGGTGATATAGATGTAGGGCCTAGAACCCAAAATGAAAAGCATCGACGACTATTGTGGGACTTTAGGGAAAACTTAATTCCTCTGGGCTGATAAACAGCATGCTGGACAAGTTGATTTCTGATGCTCCTTCCAGCTGTAGATTTTCCCTTTTCTCTGAGATAGTATCATACCAGGTTAATGGGTTCCTGGACTACCATGCAGTCAGAGTAACTGAAGAATCAAGGCAAGGATTTGAGTTCATATTATGTGTGAAAATTATCCAAAGAGAAGTGTAAAGTGCTTGAAAATAGTTTCCCCACACATCTGCTATTGAGCTCTTTGGAGGTATAGTCCAAGCCAATACCCTGCCGTGTGGTGCCTTTAATACTGATTTTCTACTTATATCTGTATTTCTCCAGAGGGTCTGAGCAAATCATATGCTGATCATTTTTTATTAACCACATTTTTATTATCCAAAATGCTGGATCTCATTTAACTTTGACTTATGACAGCTCCATTGTATATTAGCAAATACATTTTTTTGAAGCACAGAATCTAAACAGAAACAGGCCTTTTCCCTATGAAAGATGGTGTCTTTTCATTAAAAATTTTTCAAAATCCACGGGCACCCCGGGTGGCTCAGCGGTTTAGCGCCCCCTTCAGCCCAGGACCTGATCCTGGAGACCGGAGATCGAGTCCCATGTCGGGCTCCCTGCATGGAGTTCAGCTTCTCCCTCTGCCTGTGTCTCTGCCTCTCCACCCCCCCGCCCCCCCTCACCTCTCTCTCTCTGTGTCTCTCATGAATAAATAAATAAAATCTCTAAAAAAAATAAACAAACATTTAAAAAATAAAAATAAAAAAATAAAAAATTTTCAAAATCCAAATACATACACATCTTGGAGCACCCTAACTTTTTAAAAGTAGATCAGATACAGTAAATATACTCAATATTATTACTAGAGGTAAAATTAATATAAGTCACAAAAAATGCAGGTCTAATGCTTTTAAACGCTACTTATTCCCCCAAATTATACTGAATATGATAGGTTTCCTTCAAGATCAGTAATGTCTCAAGAATTTGGCAGTGCTAACAAATGGAAATGCAGCGGTAATTTATACTTCAGATGTTTGAGGCACTGGTACCCAGGCAGAAAGGGCGTATGCCAGGAACCAACGTAGTAATTTGTAGAAATACAGCTTCTTAGAATTATTGGGTTCAATAGGAAAATTCTTGACTTTTTGTGTTTTTCTGTTATCATAAGAGGTGTATGGATTTGATTTATGAACAAATAGTGCTATAAATAATAAAATAATAAAATGGCATGTCAGCAAGGGATAGAGTTACTTACAGAAGTTAAAGTAAAATTAAGTAACTCCCGAGCCCACTTCTAAAAGCGCCTGTTATTCTCAGTTCAATGGTAATAAATACTGTGTTAAAGTTGGTTTGTCTTAGGGATAAAGCTTTTATAAATACTTAAAATGGAATCAGCACACACCCTTTTACCCATGCTGATTTTTGTTTATCCTTGCAACATATTTTGAAAGCTCTGCTCTACTGTTCAAGCCAGTAGGAAGCACGGGCACTTGCACAGCATTTAAAACTCAGATATAAAGCATCTCCAGCACACTATGGATGCGCTCTGGGGTTTGAAGTTAATGTGAATGTCAGGCCAAAGTGGGGAGAACTTTATAAGATACTGAATAAGAGACTCCTATGCCATTTGCTATGAGATGAGAAGAAAGAAAGGGGGACATAGAAAAGAAGCAATTTTGTCTTCTTCAGATGTATCCAGGGAAAATAACTCATCTTAAAACAAATGACTGGAAAGTATGCAGCTGATTTTCTCATATAGGGTATTTTATGATCCAGATCACTTTGTTCAAGAAAAAAAAAATATTGGTAAATAAGTTGCAACATAGTCCTCTGTATTTTTCCATGAAGTATTAGGCCTTCGTATAACATGTGCATAATTTTTATGAATCAGAACCTGAATCATAAATAAAATGTTAATTTGTAGACACATTTAACTGTGGAGCAGATGGAAAAATAGGAATGTGTTAGAAAACTAGGTATTTGCAGAAGCTAATGAAGTTAATTGGTCTCATTTGACTACCTTATTTTCCCAAACCCCCTAAAGACTGGGCTTTTTTATTTCTTTAATTAAAAATGAGTTTGGTATGCTAATATTATAACCTTTCATTTTTTCCTAGTTTTCTATATAAATGTCTTATTTGTAGAACCACCCTTAGGAGTCCAGTATTAGTCAGAACATTAGTAAACTGAGAGCAGTAAGAAGGGTGCTAATACTATACAAAAGCCATTAGCCACATACATTGGGATAATATGTGCTTTTACACCTTATTATTACTTCCCTGTCCTGTTTTCTTTTGATTACATAGAGAAAGACCTATTTTCCTCTAGCCTAAAAATGGTACAAGTAAAAATACATGAAATAATGATTGTTGCGTAGAATTTAATTTTTAAATATCAGTACTTGAACATATTTTGATTGGTTAAATTACACAGTAAACTTCCATTGAAATATCAACAGTATGAAATCAGAGAAATCACAGCCCTGAGCTTATCAATACCAAGTGTGTAGATAATTTTCCCTAAATTATTCCTTGTATAGGGAAAAGTTAAAAAGCAAAATATTTAGCTGTTTGCCAAAGAGTGCTTTTTAATTAGAGCTTTATGTTTTGGCTGCCACTTTGGAATACACAGCGAATAGTGAAGGTGTAGTTGCATACTGCAAAGGATCCTGGGACATTGTTTCTCTAATGTCATCACTAACATACTGCATTTGTATTGATTGTCTATGATTTCTGTATATGGATGATTGAGTTTGAGCAAACTACCCAAGGTTTCAAAGGATTTGGATAATGTTACACTGTAGGGTTGGAAATCTCTTTGAATATTGTATCGCAAAGGGACAAAGACATAGTTTCAGTGCATTTATTAGGCCCTTGCTGTAGAAATAGGAACAATAAACCATCTTTTTTAAGTTAAGAGATCTTGGAACAGGCAACTCTAATAAATCCTGGGTTTAAGAAGAGTGGTACGTGCTGCAGTGCAGAAGTTGTTTATTCATCTGGAATGTATTAGAATCTTGATTAATAAGAAGACATCTGCAGATTTACATAGAAAGCAGAGTGGGCAGTTTGGCAAATGGAAGTGGAAAGGGAGAAAGAAAAGGCCAGTTCCATCGAATGCTATTGTTTCCTTTTTGACCAAGCATTGTTATTCTTAATAACACAGAGCAATCCAACATTTTCCACCTACAGAACTGCAATATACAATTAAAATCTGTAGCTTTGAGAACAGACAGGTCCCTTTAAAGCCCTATATTCAGAATAATTTTATATTTATCACCCTCCTTCTGGAAGATCCAAGCAGAAGGAAAAAAAAACTCATTTATTTGATTGTTTGGTTTACGTGACATCAGACATATGGATATTTGCAAATCTAAAATTTAACATTTTATAGACTACATTTTCACATGTAATACATTTTAAAAAAACCAAACTTTTCACTTAAGAATCCCTTGCCCTCACAAATATTTTTAACTAAATGGAAGTGCATAATTTCTGTACAAGACACCTTACATTTCAAGATAGCCAAACAAATGCTGTTGCAATAGAGCATGGAAATTATGGTGTTTGAGGGAAACCAAAATCAAAGCCTATAAAATTTGTATAACTCACATATCAACAGCATGGTTTCCTGAATGCCAGGGCATTTTACAAAAGGGAATGATGAGATCAGAGCTCACTATTTGGAAGATAACACGTTTGGCAGCTAGTTTCTGAAGAATCTGGCACCCATACAAACATTAATCTCTAAGGCCAATAGGTGAAAGATTGTTACAGTCTTTGCAGAAGGCAGAAATTCATGCATACAGCAATCATTCTTAAGGGAATAAAAGGAACAAATTCTGACCAACTTAAAATTCAACAGTTTTAAAGAGGGAGAACCCCAAACAAGAAAAAATAGCTGTCTTACTTTATATCTATTCCACAGTAGGATTTGGCAAACAAATATCTTGATGATAATGTATGTATCTGCTACTGGACACTTGCTGAAAGCTGACCAGTGACTATTTTTGGCCACTCAGTCACAGACAGCTAAATAATATAGATTGTAGAAAGCAAACTTTAAAACAATGGAGACATGAAAAATGATTGAAAGATGAAATTCCTTAATAGACTTTCGTAGAGTTAAATTGATGTGGTTAGTGTTAGAATATAGTTTGTCAGAATATAGTTACCAGCCTTCACCCACTCTCCCCTTAAGTGTGATATTTTAGTTAATATTAGGCAAAGTTAAATTCATTATTTTAGTAAAAGCAGGAGAGATTTAAAAAAAGAAATATGGTGTCTTAAGTATTTATTCTTAGTATATAAGAAGGGTTTGTTATCATATGATAGGATAATGCTGCAATACAGAGGTTTGCGAACTTTTACTGTAAAAGTCAAGATAGTAAATATTTTAGGTTTTAAAAAATTTTTTGTTTTAGTATTTAGGTTCTGAGGTCACATTGTTTCTATCGTGAGTAGTTAACTGCTGTAGAGGAACTCATGCTTAATATGTAAATGAATGAGCATGGCTGTGTTTCAATAAAACTTTATTCACAAAAGCAGGTGCATTTAGCTTGCGAGCCTAATTTACCAACCCCCTTAAACTATATTGATTAAGCATTTAGTAGGTCCTCAGTAGTATTGGATTATTCTAATGATGCCCAGTACTTGAATTTTAAAAGACTGCCCACTTGTAACATCATCTGTATAAGACAGAAGGAAATTTGTGGATACATGCAATGCCTAATATTTACACTTTATTATTAATGACTAATCATTAGAGTAGGTGGGAAAAGTATGTAAAGGGTTTATACAAAGTTATTTAGGTAAAACTAGAAAAGTACCTAGGTAAAGGGATTGTGGTGAATATCAACATAACTTTCCAAATAATTGTTGCTAATTCAAATTATTTAAAAAACCTAAAGATCATCTCTCCCTTCTAAAACTCCAGATGAAGAAGTTTACATTTTAATACCAACAGCACATAATTGATAACATCGTGACATACATTCATTCTTGCAAAGACTTTTCCAGGAGAGTGAAAATAAAAAGGAATGTTAAAACATATAAATGTTCTTTCTTTAGTATTCTGTTGTGGTCATCTTTGCCTGTGTTCTTCGTACATAATGCTCTATTGGCATATCACATCGTATTTCAGGTTCAAGGCTGCTGTCGCTGACCTACCGTCAGTAGAACATATAAGTGAAGCTCCTTTGTATAGGGATGACTGCTTTGTTCTGATCTAACCAACTGGAGATTTCTTTTGACCTCCCTTTGAGATGTGCATGTGGGTGTGTGGGTGTGGGTGTGTATAGTGTTTCAAGATAGCAGGCTTTAATTAGAAAGGAGTGCAGTTGCTCCTTACATGTGGGGCTCAAAACTATAATCTCATCCTAATAATCTTGCACACAGTTGCACTAACCAGGTACATAGTGATAATAGTAAGATGAGTGGCAGGGAATTAGGAGGAATACATGTCACAGGGATTTTTCCTTCACTCATCATGTGTAATTAGTGAATGATCTGTTCTTTTGGACCTGAATTTTTCTGAACAAGTGAAGGCATTCCTTCCACTCTACCACCCCTGTTGTTCCTTCACTTTAGGTTTTTATCTCTCGCCTGGGCCATTGCCATAGCCTTTGGCCTTCATCTGTTCCCTCTGCATCCAGAGCGCTCTGATGGAGTCCCTTCTCTTCTGATGGGAATTCTTGAACAGCTCTCTATGCCTGCAAATAAACTCAAAGCCCTTAGCTTGATAGGCAAGCCTGTCATGAGCTGGATCCTGACTCCGTATGTAGCAATGTCTTTTGCCACTTCCGCCCAATGTTTTTTGCCACTTCTAGTCCAGATCCCGGCTGCCTGTTAGCATTCCCCTAGGAAACTTCTTTTAAAAAAATACAGATTTAAACTCATCCTCAGACCAGTAATTAGAATTTCTGGGACTAGAGTACAAGCATCTGTATTTTAAAGATTTTATTTATTTATTCATGAGAGTCACAGAGCGAGAGCGAGAGAGAGAGAGAGGCAGAGACATAGGCAGAGGGAAAAGCAGGCTCCACGCAGGGAGCCCGACGTGGGACTCAATCCCGGGTCTCCAGGATCACGCCCTGGGCTGAAGGCGGCGCTAAACCGCTGAGCCACCCAGGCTGCTGGCATCTGTATTTTTAAAAAGACCTGCAGGTGATTTTAATACACAGCCAAGTCTGAGTTACTCTATCTAGTCATTTGACTCCAGTTTCGGTTCCCCGATCACATAATCTATCCTTCTGTACATACAGTTCTTTTTGCCTGAAATGCTTAGTCCCCTTTTCTGTACCTGGAAACCTTCTGGACTATTTTTTAAGTTTAGAGCAATACATCTGTGGGTGGCCTTTCTGTATTCCCCAAGATATAGTTGGTGCTTCTTCAATGCAACTCCCACCGCACGGCTTTTATTGCATTCCTGATTCTCTTATGTTGTAATTATATGTTTACGTGTCTGCCTCCCCCCATCCCATTCAGTGAACTATTTAGTGTAATACTTCACTGTTTTGGTCGACTTTTATCTACTGTGCCAGGTACAGAGCCTCACCTGTAAGTGTAGAGTATATGAATGGATCAGAAGAGGAAGACCAGGGCACCTGGGTGGCTCAGTCAATTAAACATCTGCCTTCCGCTCAGGTCATGATCTCAGAGTCAAGCCCCTCATTGGGCTCGCTGCTCAGCGGGGAGTCTGCTACTCCCTCTGCCTCTCTCCTTGCTTGTGCTGTCCCTCTCTCTCTCCCTCTCTCTCGTGTTCACTCATTCTCTCTGTCTCTCAAATAAATAAATGAAACCTTAAAAAAAAAAAAAAAAAGAGGAAGACTGAGATGGTAGCCAAGACACACCTAACAGTTTATTCATTAGCTCATTTACTTAGTAGGCCTCAGGATGATCTCTGTTTCAAAGGAAATGAGGCAAAAGAAGAACTAGTCTGAAAATTAGTGAGATTGTCAAATAAGAGAGTCCATAGAATGAGCAGCGCTAGGGAAACCCTTCTCTGGGATGGCCAAACCAAATAAGGGCATGGGACTTCAGCCATAGGAAAGGAGGTGGTCAGAACTTTGGGCAAGAGAGGTGACAAAGGAGAGAGAGAAAACATCAATGATAATCGAACGGACTTCTCTCTTAGGTGGGGAAAGAAAAATCAATGCTCAAGTTGAACTCACTCTAAGGTGACAAGCTAGTAAGAATTGGGAAATATACCAGAAAGCAAGACATTTCCTTTAAGACGTGGTAGGGGATGGTGGCAAGAAGACCGGGGCAAGTGGACAAGCCCCAAACAATGACTGAAGCTTCAAAAGAAGATGGGACTTACTGGGAGGTTATGGGAATAGCTTTTACTTAATTATTACAGTCTTAACAATAGTAGCTTCATTTAAGGGTTTTGATAAATCTTTGCTTTTGACAACAATGTAAAACATAGCCAACAAATTTGCTGAAAATCAAAAAGAAAATAGGATAAAATAAAAAAAAATACAATACAGAATGAATCTTATCTATTTCAGAAAGTTAATCCATCCCTATAGTTGGTTGTGGTGTTATTCTACAGACTCATTCTGAGGAATGTAACATACTATGCATATTCACAAAATATACATGAAGTGTAGTAACTTTTTTTGGAAAGATTTTATTTATTTATTTGAGAGAGCACGTGTGAGCAGGAGGAGAAACGGAGGGAGAAATAATCCGAAGCAGACCCCACACTAAGTGCCGAGCCCAACTCGGGGTTTGATTCCAGGACCCTGAGATCATGACCTGAGTTGAAACCAAGAGTCAGACCCTTAACTGGCTGAGCCACCCAGGCACCCTGAAGTATAGTAGCTTTTGAGCAACAGACTCATTTAATAGTTTTTTAAGAAACTTTTTCCTAAAGCATACAAATATATGTGCTCTTTTAAAAATATATGTGCATTTTATGGGCCGCCCAGGTGGCTCAGTGGTTTAGTGCCGCCTTCAGCCCAGAGCATGATCCTTGACCCGGGATTGAGTCCTACATTGGGCTCCCTGCATGGAGCCTGTTTCTCCCTCTGCCTGTGTCTCTGCCTCTCTCTCTGTGTGTGTATGTGTTTCTCATGAATAAATAAATAAATAAAATCTTAAAAAATATATATATATGTGCATTTTAAAAAGCCGTGTCCGTATTTATCCAAAACCAACAGTGAGTGATTTTGTTTTGTATACCTTTGTATCCCAGTACAGAGCCAAATATGCCTATTTGATGAATGAATGGATCAAACCGAGAAGGAGTAGACTTGAATGAGTTAAGAAAGCAATTGAGACTGTTGCCTCAAATAAGCCACTTCTCTCAGGTCTTCCATCATCCACCTAGACTGTGTGAAGCATAGGATAAAAAGCACATTAACTCAAAGATACATCATCAAGGGATTGTGCATTATAAAACGTACTCATTGATGACCCACAATAAAATTAATGGAATTGAAAAAATTCTCTTTTCAGAAGAGACATGCTAAGACTAAACAACTTTGCATAAATGGGATCAATGAAATCAATGAAAATTTGCTAGAGCAACGTTGATTCATTTGCTTTTTGCAGTTTTCAATACCACCAAAAGTTTATTCTATAAGCTGTTTACTTGGAATTCATCACATATTGTCTAATGGAACAATTCAGTAAATGGAGATTAGATTCCTGGGCTAGCTCATCCTTTTTTTTATTATTATTTTTTTACATATGAGGTTTGTAATAAAGGATCACAGCATACAGTTATACAGTTTGTGAATTTCACAAAGTACCTAGCAACAGGATGAAGGGACAGAAATCCAGCCATGCTTTAGTCAGCTAATGGAAAGGACAGTGTTTTGTAGTTTCTCTGTAAGAAGGGTACCTTTTGGAATTTATCCTCTTGGATGGGATTGTCTTCTGTAATTTTCATTAAGATGCTTTTAGTTTGTGCTATGGGCTGCTTGTGACTGAACAGTGAGTCACACAATGAGTTGTAAGCATTATTTAGATGGGAATTTGAATTCTGGGTCTTCATTAAGGAAGCCAGACTAACATTTCTTCAAGATTCACTGCAGGAGCAAGCATTCCTGCTCCTCTCCTGTGTTTCATGGGCGCTGGGAAGTAGAGCCTTCTCTGGCTCCTCCTAAAACAAGAAGATGCATGGGAGACTGGGAACTCTTGTGAGAGCCGGGAGTTTCCTTCTATCCCAGAAGATGGCTGAGGTGAAGATGTGGAAGTCAGAGTCTCTGTGAGAGCATAGGCTTCCTGAAATGCTGTGGTCAACATGGGTGGAGTAGCTATACGTACATGGGCTTTTATAGGAACTTTGCAAGTGGGGCACTACAGAAGAGTGTATGTGTGTGTTTGTGTGTGTGTACATGCACACACTTACAATGTTAGAACTTCCCTGAGCACATTGACAGCAGGTGGACTCAGCAGGCTAAATGCTATGGAGGGGTATCCAGGAGGTGTCTCTAGGTAGTGGGATGGATAGAATTCCATCTACTCACCACTGTTGGGAGGGAGGGAGACTCATAGTTTCTCATGGGCTGTGGTGGGGACTCTCGACGCCGGTGGAGAGTAGAAGATGAAGTTCTAGTAGTTCATTCATCTATATCATTTATAAGTTTGACATTTTGAAACCAATGAATTTCTGTAGGTGAATAATAGATCCTTACCATCATAGACCTACGTTTTAAAATGCTATAAATCAATATGTTCTCTTATTTTGTTCTTTCTTAGTTCTTTGGTACTGAGAAAGACAAAACAGGACAAATAAAACCTCAATTTCACAGTATGATGAAGTTCTCCAGACTTAAGAAGACCAAGTCACATTAATTAGAACCCATTTCAATAATTAAAAAAAATTTTTTTTTTGGAAAACAAGACACTTAGAGCTCACTTGGATGTGTGATCTAGTAACGGTATTAATCAGTTGAATAATCCACATTAATCAGTCCTGCCTTGAAGTAAAATTATTAATCAGCTTGATGATCTAAGCAATCGTTTGAGGAAATGCATTTGTCTTAGAATTTAAAAAGTGATAATGGAAAAGTTAGAAAGAGTACAAGGAAAAAGATATTCTTGTTAGTTTTATCTCATTTTTATTTCAATACCAGCTCTTCTACTGACATAGAATAACTCTGAACAAATAATTACAAATAATCACCCCTCATTGGTGTCCTCTTATCTCCATTTAGAGGGAAAGAACTGCCTCAGGTTGTTTCCTTTGCCCCTTCCCTCCGGGGGATAAAAGTTGGTATCCTCCAGAGACTAATGAAGAGCATAAAAGCTGAGGCCATATGGGCCACTAAATAGGCTTAAATTGAGCCAAGCTATTGTTGCATTTGGCTATTTCCGCTAAAACAAGAGAAAAATAAGGACAAATTCAAAGTAGTCATTGGCCACTTGGCTACTGTGAGGCTAGAAAAGAAGAGGAAAAAAGGTGATTAGTTTGATAGAAATGTTCAGGTTTCTACTGATACTGTGGAGACTCAAGCATATGGAAAACTGGAGTTATTCCATCATAATGAAGCATTCCTAAATCTACGTGTAATCTCCCAATAATCAACAAACCTCTTGGGGAGGGAATAAAAGATGGCAGTCAGGAAATGTTGCCAAAGAAATCTTTTCAGAAATTCTCTTATACCAAGGGATGACTATAGCAACAATTGATTTGGAGCCCTTTTCTTGAAGAAAATAATAGCCTCCTGAAAGCATAGAGTAAAATGATGGCATAGAGTATTTAATGTATAGTCCCAGTATTTTATGTCCTCTTTTACTTAGGGCTAGTGGGAGGTCCTTCTATCTGTCATAAGCCGAGGCTGGTTGGGTTTATACCAGTTTTTCAGCTTGTCCCACTGTCTCCGTTTAGTTTATACCAGTTTTTCAGCTTGTCCCACTGTCTCCATTTAGATCTATCATTTATATTCATAGAATAGAGGAAGCATTAAACACTACATAGGGTCAAGCCTGTAGCTAAACAATGAGAAAAACCAAGCAAAACAAATTGTGAAGTAGATCGTAGTCTTCCAATCTTAGCGTCCATTGCTGCAAACTTGAAATTTTAGGCATCTAAATCATTCATTTCTCCCCAGGAAGAAAGAAATTTGCAAATTAAACTTATTTTGCAAGAAAAAATTAAAGAGTATATTCACAGATAAAGCGAAAAAAAAAAAAAAAAAAGATGTGTCATCTTACACTCACCATGAAGGTTGGAGTTGTTATTTTGGAGTCAACAACAAAATCTCTGCATCTTTGATTACTTCTCTCAAAAAGCTGAAAATTTTTAGGATATGATTTTCAGTTAATCCTCAAATTTTCTCTTGTGTGGTTTGGCAGATGTGAAAGTTTGAGAACCTCAGGAAAATCATGTCAAAAGAACCTGCTTCCGAGAGATCACAGGGGTGTGGATTTGGTTGACGACACAGACTGTTGAGTCCTTACAGAGAATTGTTTGTCTTCCGTTTTTAGATGGCTTTAATTCCTCCAAATTGCTCCTTGAATAATAGGAGAAAGGCAATTTGAATTTCAGTGACAGATTGGACATAACAGGTTGCAACTATTAGGTCTAATTTTACCATACTGAGAAATAAAATTGCCTAAACATAAACATCGATCACTGATGCAGTAAATTAATTTGTACAGAAAAAGTAGTTTAACTGCAGTGCACATTAAACATAGAAAATTTTCAAAATTACTGCTCTCTGAATTAATTTGTACACTTGTTTACTTGTTAAAAGCACGCATAATTTTTTTTTCTAAGGCAGTGCAGGTTCGAATTGAATAAGAAAGAAGTGTAAAAAGTGGCAAGGAAATACAGAGATGTGGAAGGCACACCAGCTGACCCGAATACTTGAAAATTGTATTTTTTTCTTTTTTGTTGTTTTTCAATGCTATTTAGAAATGTGCTTCATTTTTTAACCTGTCCATAAGATCACTAGAGATGTGTTCATTCCCCCTCATTATAACAAGACAAATGTGATGTTTTAATAGTCTTGACTTACGTTTGCTAAGAATTGGAGGTATGGAGTAATTAGAAGGGTTTTATGGTTTGGTTCCTTGGTGAGTTTACGTTCAAAGGTGTCCTAGGGCTTTGTATAGGCTGTTAACATTGCATTTCTGAACAATCTGACCCATGAATTTCTTTGTATTTAACCCTTAAGAAAATCTGTGAACATGTTTTCATTGTTACCTGTAATTCTATTGTGAAGAATGCATGGCAAAGTTTGGATACTATCTTTTCAGACTGTTCTAGCCGCTGCAGAACTGGAGCTGGCAATGTGGTGTGGTTTGATACCATCTCCTGCCTACAGTTTTCAAGGACAGTGGTTCGATTCAAATACAATTCTGATAAGTGGCAGGTTTTCGTGTCTTTAATGCCTTGACAAGGGCATCACTCTCAGGAGAGGGAGGTGAAACCGTTTGGACGAGGATTTGGTCCCTGCTCCTTTGTGCTGACACACTAAGATAATGGACAATTAAGAGAACCTTCACTGCAGGTGAAAGGATGGGGTTATCACTAATATAAAGGAGCCCATGGGGTGCTGGGGTATGAAGGAGAAGAGGAATGGGAATTTTTAAAAGGAATATAAAACACACAGATGAGACGCCTAATAACTGTTCACATATTGCTCTTTCACATGTGATAATGGTGAGTGATTGCAGTATTCACCATTGCTTGCTGTAACTTTTTAAAAAATATCTGGTTCATTGCATTTGACACAAAAGTACCACAAAAGACTTGCCCCTATGCTAGCTTTGCCTGTCATGGAGTAGGTGAGCCCAGATAATAAAGGGGTTTGTTTTTGTTGGAGGCTGGCATTTGGACTGCCTTTCATGGGGTTTTGCAGATTGACTCATGATAATCTAGGGCCATGGATGTCGACCTTGACTGTGTTCCCCCAGGGCCCCAACCCTCAGAGAGTCTGGTTTACTTGATCTGGGGAGAGACCCCTATTTTTAAAAGCTCTTTGGACAATTCCAATGGGTAGCAGGGTTGCAGGCTATTGTTACAGAGTTTCTTGGGCTCCCCCACAGCTGTCTGTTTCTTTAATAGATTTGAATAAGATAAGTGTTTTTATTAGAGAAGATGTATTCTGCATGTTACTAATAGCCATCTAGTGTTTCTGCTGACCTCATGATTTAGGATTCAGGTGCATTTGGAGAGAAGTCTCTTCTCTTGACTACTGTTCCCCACTTGCCCCCAGTGTCTTTTTGTTTCTGCTTGGGTTTTTTTTTTTTTTTTTTTTCCTTTCTGGTATGTATTAGAGCTTCCTCCTTCTGCAATATTGTGCATAAATGACCTATAGTATGGGGAGAGTCACTTCAACATGAGGGGCTCCCATAAGGGCATGTTCATAAGCTGCATTATTTAGGGTCATAAGGCAATACGGTAGTAGCAACTTTGTACCTAGACTTCTTTAAAAAAAAGGGGGGGGGATTTTATTTATTTATCTATTTATCCTGAGAGACACAGAGAAAGGCAGAGACACAGGCAGAGGGAGAAGCAGGCTCCATGCAGCGAGCCGATGTGGGACTCGATCCTAGAACTCCATGATCATGCCCCGGGCTGAAGGCAGGCGCGAAACTGCCAAGCCACCCAGGCTTCCCTGTACCTAGACTTCTTTATCTAGGCTGGTAGATGTCCTGTGTGGGTGTGGATCACGAGGGAAAACTTCGCATACCATTTAGCACCAATAAAAGTGAGACAGTCCTGAATATTTCTGAACCGAGTGTGGAAGAGGTTAACTGATTTTCTTTTGACTTAAACTTTCATTTGTCTCCAAGAGCTCTGAACGACAATAGAGTGCACAGCTTCTGATAAGTATGGGTTCTCCTCAGCCTGAAGAGATGTGTGTGATAAGATAAGATGGCTTGAAAAAAAGAGAGAGCTTGAGAGAAAGGGATAGGAGGAGAGGGAGAGAGAAAGTATGTTAACTGCTTTGACTGCAAAATACCCCCTGGTAGCCAGAGATAAGACACCTTGAACTACTCAGAAGGCCTTAAACAGGATGTAAATGAAGCCAATAAAAATCATTGGCGATCAAGCCACTTTCCTACTTCCCTCCTATTTCCAGCCCTGACAGCAGAAGGCTTAATTGACTGTATGGCGTAGCCCACGTTTGTGCGGAACCCAGGACGCACTGCATGAGGCCGAGGGGAACCAGTTCAAAAAAAACAAGATCTCTCCAGTTTCTAGAGGGACCCAAATTGAAGGCATTTAATCAGTAGTTCTAGCAATGCCTTCCTGAGTGGAAAAAGAAAGTATTGCTGATTATCGGAAGCTCCTTTTCCCTTCCCCTCTTCCTGCTTCTCACGTTCGTTTGCTTAGTATTTGGTCAGGACAGTCTTCTGCGTATGAAGGGGTTCATGGGGTGAGAGCTGCATTTCCTAGTGTTTTGATATTTCTCATCAAGCTAATGCAACTTGAAAGAATTTTCAACAAAAGTTGAAGACGTAGGCTTTTCCGGGTGCACGTTAGAAGCAAGCTGTTTACTCACAACTCTGTTTCTGTATCAGATGCATGTAACACCCAGCTGTTGATGTACTTGGACCTGATAACTTCAAAACAGTTACTGTCTTTTTTTGTAGAAATATGCAAGCTGCTGCCAACCAACAACACTTCTACAGAGAGGAAGTAACTTATGGGAGCTAACTGGACCTTACACTGGAAAGATTTGAAGCTGGGAGGCCTGCCGAAAGTGGGAGGGGCAACTGTTAAGGGACGGGAAGGCGAAGGAGATAATGATGTTTTCTTTTTGTAAAGGCTGCTTCTTGGAAGAGCTGGGATTCGATTCCATGTGGTTTTTGAATAAGGGAGGGAAAGCCCACCATCAGCATTGTTCTAGAGCGGAGCAGCAAATATGGAAAAGGCACGGCTGAGTGTAGCAAACTTTAAGCAGAGAACTTGAATGATTTAGGGGAAATGAAAGATTCTGCAGTGGTTTTCAAACCTGGGAGTGCTAGGGAAGCACCTTGAAGCTTGCTAAAAACAGGGAATTCTGGGCTCCCATCCCCAGAAGTTCATTGTCGGTATGCACTGGGGAATAGAGCCTAGGAGTCCACATTTTCAACAGACAGTTTGGGTGATTGGGGAACAGGGGGTGATGGATGATACTAAGAAACACTGCCTGGGATGATGCAGTTGAAGCAGAGGGTCAACCTTTGGTTTTGTTGTGTAGAGTCATGGTAGCTGCAATAATAATTGAGGAAGGACCACTTAGGGGAAGGTGAGAAGGCACCATTGTTGTACCCCTCTTTGGGATGAATGGTGGGGAATGTGTCTCAAGAGACAGAGCATGAGGAAGGGGAAGCTGACTACAGCTTTGTTTGGTGGAAACTTTTCTTCGGCTTTTATTTGCCAATACCTGACCTGACCGAGCCGCCCCTCTACCCCTGCTCAGAGGAGGGCATAGAAAGAAGAGAGGCAAAGAAGGAGACCCACTGTTAAGGAGAACTGGAGGGGAGAGAGAGAGAGAAAGAGAGAGAGAGAGAAGGATCTTGTAGCCAGTAGCCAGAAGTGAAATTAGATTAAGAAATAGACTGTCATGACTTGTCAACAGCAGGTTATGGATTCATAGCAGTGTTAGATGGTTTTGTTTTCCTCTGTGTGTGTGTACACAAACATGCCAATTACCACGAATTAGTTTTGTAATAGAAAAAACAAGTCTTTAATAAAAGAAAATGAGCAGTGTTAAACACCATTTTTAAGTTTATTATTTACTCATTAAAAACTAAAAGACTTGGTGGCCTTTGAGGTGGTTGTTTTAGCAGGGACAGGGAGGAAAGGATACACTTGGAGGGTTATCTCATGCATGGACCAAGTCTACTTACCTTGGCACAGCACTCAGGTTCAGGTTTTAGTGCTACCATCAACTACTCCTGTTAGTGCGAGGTTATCACGGGTCTCTCTCCCTCATTGACCAGTATGTTTCAGTGCCAGTATGTACCAGTATGTTTGTTGGTAAAATTCATACTTTTTTTTTCTGAAGGTTAAGACTTCCCACAGATCTTCAATCTTATGTTTCATATATAAGAAAAGTGAAGAATGACAACTTTGACTTTAGGTTGTAGGCTTCAATCAAATTCACTTAGTTTCTTTCCTTTGATCCCTCAAGTCAGACCCAGAGGTGTGCATAACCGATGCCAAACAACATCGGGTCATCTGTAGAGAAAAGAACAGAGCTCAGATGTGGGAGGAGGCTTGGTAAAGATTCAGAAACCAGCCCTTTCTAACAGACAGCAGTGAGTCGGTCAGGATCCCAGAACTGTGTTAGTAGGTTTTAAAGTCCCTGAGTATTCAAAACATGCTCTTGCAGAGGGTCATACCAATAAACCTTGGACACACACAGACATGTGTTGTTCTCCATATCGCCCTCTTCAAAGGTAAAAAACATTGTCATAAATGTTCTCCATGAAAATTATGGTTCAGAATTGGTGCATTTCACATGAGGACTAAGCAAATACATATCAAATTCCTTATTACCTGACTTGAATTTCTTAATTTACTCTTATTTAAATCATTAAGTTTTCCGTGGAATTATATACACTGCTTGTGTCCTAGATGTTGGGTGCCAGGGGGATAGATGTCTACATGTTGTTGTGAAACAGGCACAGATGAGGGTCTCCCACTGCTTCCCCTGGCTCCAGCCAGCTTTATTACTTGACTTGTTACTATGGCCACACTACCTTGGATTCTTACACATTGTCTGTTATGTTAAGATTACCTTGGATGTAGACAAAATGAAGTAATATAATAAGGAATTTTCATGGGGTTTCTGGGGCCTGACTTTGTCACTCGTTTTAGAATATTTGACAAGACACTCCATCTCAGTTTTTATAATATGTAAATCTATATAATCGACATACAATATAGAATTTAATTAAAACATTGTAATTGTGTGTAATATATATTAATTGTAAAAAGTAGTGTCATAAAGATGTCCCTTAGTGAAGTGTTTTAATAAGAAATAAGACATGATTTTGCATTGACTCATGTTAAGGGGCACATTACTATGATTAACACCTTTGTAATAAGAAATAGCAAAAATATTTCAAAAATTACTTTAGCATAAATCATTAGTCTGTTCTGAACATTTTAGTGAACTCTGCATAAACAGGCACACATACACACATTACTATGGTTTTGACTGAGATTTGCTCCCATAAATAAATTACCAGGACTATTAACAAGAAAAAAATGATGGAATGAACTGCTATGGATTTAATTTTTATATTTATTTTCAGGTAGTTCCGAGGGAAGAGTAAACTGAACCAAGAGTGAGAAATAGAAAATAATGGGAGAATAAGGTACCTGGAAAATCCATCAGATTGATAATCAGTCTTATTTTCAGGATTGCCTCATGCAAATTTTACCTAATTATGTAAATGGAAGAAAAAAGAAACTGTGTGACTAAGGGCATTTGATACTGTATGATCTGGGTAGAAATATTTTGTCATAGCCTAGTTAGAGTTACTTTAAGAAAATAGACAGGTTCTTTACAGTTTACCAAACAGTATCTCATTTGAAATAAAGGACTCTCTATATCATACAGGTTACTTGGGATCTGACCTCATTTTTCAGTTTTAGTTTTACTATTTAAGTGTTAATGTAAAAGTTAATGATTCTGTTGAAACACCATAAAACTCTAGCCTGTGAGGGCACATTGATGATTTGTCCTCCCGTAGATCTCTTCATATGCACAAAGTCTCAAGATAGTCCAGTATCCCCCAATTTGTTAATATCAATGCCATATGTAACTTCCCTGTAAAATGCATCAGGACTGGCTGAGGAGTAGATGAACAGACTACTTGGAGTTGCAGGTGCCCGGTGGTGGGCTAGTTGCACTCACTAGCTATCTGAGAGCACTGGATTTTATACTTCAACCTGACAACCTAGTGTGAGTCAAACCCTGTGCATTCAAATAAAAAAATGATGACTTGTCCCAGACCTTAAGGGCCCTTCTCATACTTTAGGTACATGAACATCATAATCAAGAACACTGAGGTCCATTGTATTATAATATGTCAAACTGACATAGATAATAGATAGTTGTAGTAATATTTCCCCCTAAACTTTGTAACAGTTTTTTCTATATTAGCACACCGTATTTATCACTTTACTGCACAATGAACCCACAGGGGGTGCTAATTGGTCATTAATTAAATTTTAGCCTTTCAACACTTTTGTATTCTCCAGTGGCTTTATCTGCAGTGAAGTATATAGTGTGGCCTTTTTAAACTGCTGGAAATTCATGTCAGCTTTACTGTGCAGTGGATATAATACAGCTGAAATTCAGCTTGAGTGAACATCATTTGAGGACCGTTATAATTCCTTGTGACCAAAAGTTTACCAACCTTGGACCAAAGCCTACATGTTAGAAAATATTCAGTAGGCTATTATATGACAAAACATTCTGATAGACTAGATTCCTCTTTGAAAGAGAATCTCATTGCTTTGTTTGAAAATTCTAGTGGGTTGTGGCAGTTCTTCAAAAAACTAACACAGTGGAATGAACTTTCTGAGATCCATCATTCACTAATAAAAGTATTTTCAAATTTAGTGTCCTTAATGGAAGAATTCTTTTTTGCCTTATGTTCCTCCAGTGAAGAAGTTAATGTAAAATTATTAGTGATTAACATGGTAGCACTGAGAAATTTGCTGAGAATCTCATCAGTGAGACATAGGGCTGGTGTCAGAACCATGTAATGTAGCTCTAAGATTTTTGAGTGCAGGTCATTCCATTATGGGGATTTTACTCTGCGGATGAGTTAATCACAACTTGCTAGTGTGTGCAGCTATTAGGGTATAGCTAGTACACATTGGCTTTCAAAATAACCATAATAGCATAAGATTTTTTTGGTATTTTTGTTTATTTTCTACTTTTAAACAACTACCCCTTTTGTTTAAAGGATTTACCTTCAAAATTATTGGAATTTTTGGGATACCTGGGTGGCTCAGTTGGTTGAGCGTCTAACTCTTGGTTTCAGTTCAGGTCATGATCTCAGAGTCGTGGGATTAAGCCCCAGGTTGGGCTTCATCCTCAGCATGGAGTCTGCTTAAGATTCTCTCTCTCTCTTTCTCCCTCTCTCCCCCCTGCCCTTCCCCCACCTTCTCTTTCTCTAAAGTAAATAAATCTTTTTTTAAAAAGTTTTAGAATTTTAATATGAAGAAAGCATCAACTAAATTATAATTTCTTTTCCTTTGTACTCTTTCCACATTTGTCAGTTACAACCTGAAGGAAACTTTGACTTTCATAGTAGTAGTAGCAGCAATTTAGTACTTTTTTAAACATTCAGAAAGCTTTTTTATATCATATTTGATTCTTATTATATTAATGATGAGGCAGGCTGGCATTTTTCTGGTATTATATAGTTAAGGAAGCCAAAACTTAAAAAGAAATAAGGAATTCCTAGAGTGCATAAGCTAATGTCAGACCTAAACACATAGTAGATGCTTAATAAAAGCTAGTTAAATGGCTGAACAAAATAAGCAATGGAGAACTGCTTCAAATTCTTTGTGGTGTGAGGTCAGATATAAATACAAGACTAGAAAGTAACTACAACATGCCTTCTAACCCAAAATAGTAGAGATGAAAAGAAAGCAGACTTGGGAAATTCACCGTGATGATGTCTGTCATTATTCAAGGAAAGCGAAACATATTAAATAATGTAGAGCGCTCCCTGTCGCAGCCCCGTACACAGATGTGTAATACACAATTGCCAATTATTGAATGCCAAAAAGTTGATGCTTATCATTAGTTATTATATGTTTTTAAGTGAGCCAAAAGATAGAAAAAGTAAAGCAGTTCTCACCCCCCACATAAATGGAAACCACTTTTCCTTCTGTCTGGCTTCAGAAAGAAGTCTCGATTTCCGTGAGGGAGATGATGACTGTTCTTTAACTGGTTGCGCGTCAGCTTTTTCCTCTGATTTGAGAGGTGGAGTTAAGTGTGAACTGCTTAAGAATGCACTGTTTTCTGTTTAATTTGGCTGCAGAAGATGGAATTCATTGAGCTCCGTCTGTTCAAGTGAACTTTAAGCAACAGTAAGCAAAACATTTGTACTTCTCTCTGCACACAAAACAGAACTGTGTCTGGCGAAAGAGACAGCGTGGATATAAAGACCCACGGAGGGCAGTGAGGGAGTGATAACAACTTCTTACCTCTTATGTTGGCTCATCTGAAGCTTTAAAGGATTGTTGGAGAAAGTGAGCCTCTTTTTTTCTTTTATTTAAATTGGAAAAGTGAGCTCTGATTCTGGAATTCATCTTAATACTGTGGAAAAAAAAAATGTGCACCACCAATTTCTGCTCCCCACAGCTGCTATCATTAATGGGTGACCACTCTTTTCCCTCATAACCTAACTGTTAATGCATTTAATTGGTCCTTCTAGGACAATTTTGAATATTACAGAATTTAAAAGCATCTGTGAATTATAAATAATATTAAAGTTTACATTTCTCTTTTGAACACCTAGTTAAGAGTATACATTTTCAAGTCGTTAAATAAGTTTTATGACAAAGAAGTGAATTTCATGTGGGGGACTGTTGATTTTTACAAAAAGTATGGAAGTTCTATCATTAAAATTGCAGCTTTTCTAAAACTGTTGACATTTCTATTGAGAATTAAAGGAAGCAATTGTGTAATAATGCATAATGGTTTATTTAGAGTGACCGTATCCTTTAGCCATCAAAAACCACTGCTTTAAAATTGTATTGTGTAATTTGGTTAGATGGCTTTACTTATGGTGATGTAAAATTGTTGCTGTGATAGCCCTAGGTTAACACGAGAAGAATCTCTGTTACCTGTGTCTATTAAATACACGTCAAGACACCGTTCTCTTTGAGCGGTGCCTAACTTCTCTTAGTCTTTGCTCACAACTATGTATTCCCCTCGGAATTCTCTGCTTCTCTTAAGGTAGCTCAGGTAATTGATGAATGAAAATAGGACTTGGGACTCTTTTTAATGTGAAAGTTCAGAATTGCTCCTATAGGGCCCGTGCTGGCAGAAATAATCATTTTAAGCCAATGGAGGATATAATCTGGAAATTTGCTTTGGTCTCGTGTTTTAACCTATTGTTCACCACTTAAAAGATCACCTTCTGAATGAACTTATTTTGATGTTAAATAATGCAATGATTGTATTGCTAGTTTTATAAGAAGAGAGATATTTTGAAAATTACATATTTGGCTTCAGAATTACATACCAGAATACCTGTTCCAAGGTTATCTGTCTGTGAAGACCCAAGATTATATCTTATGTATGATAATTTAATGCTTGGAACAAAGTTGGGATGGATTTATGGTCCATTAATTTTTAGATATCACCAACTATTTATGTTTTATTTTCCTGGTGGTTGAATGTACAATGCATAAAGCACTGTAGATTTCCATTGGGCTAGTCCTTAAAGCTACTATTCCAGTAGTTTCATTAAAAGAGAGAAAATGTTAAAATATGTTTATACTATACACATAGAATCTTACGTGTGAAAAAATAAATGCATGCCACACATGTAAATCTTTTTGTTTACATATGCAGCTTTTCTTTCCAGGGATGATAGGTGCCCCAGAAACAATCGCTAATCTCTGTAACACCCCAGAGGATAAAGGAGCAAGAATTATTATCTTCATATTGCAGGTGAAGTACCTAGGTAGGGACAGATTAAATGACTTGGCCAGGTCACTCACTAAGTCATGAAGCTAGAAATAAAACTCCAGACTCTTGACTTTCCATTCTCATTCTGAATCATTGCGCTCCTGAAAACAGAGGTACCAGACCTGTCAGTATTTGTGTTTTTCTTCACCTGAAAACTAACCATTGATGTAAATCCTGTCCCTGTTAAGGAACCTTGCTGTGTGGCACTTGCACACACATGAAACTGAGTCCCTGAAGGGCAATGCAGAGAGTACTCTGCCGTTACAATGAATGAGCTCAGGTAGCAGAAGGATATCAGTAAGCCAGCTTCTTGAGGGCCCAGCCTTGTGAGGAACTAAAAGTATTCGAAGTTTCCATAACTCCAGAGCTTTGGTTAATTTCTTTAACATCTACAGTGACTCACTCCACCTTATGTTACTTTCTCCTTAATAATTTCAGATTGTCCGTATTGTTACAGAGTCAACATTCTTGAAAGATGTGGTCCCTGCCCTCAGCAGACATGTATCTTAACACTAGACATACTTAATGGTACAAAAGAAGCATTGGCATCACCCCAAACCTTTCCGCACGTCCTCTCTTTCTGCTTCTTTGATCTGGTTTCTTTCCTTTTCTTTTTTTTATTGGCTACTTCAATTAGACTCGAAAGCCAAAGAGTGGCCAGGACCCTCAGCATTTCTCAGCTGGCAGGCTATAAACTGAGACTGTCAGGTCCCTGATTGGCACCTAATCAGCCCTTCTTGGGTGTATTTGTCTGTTCTTCCCCCGCAGCCAGGATAAAAGCCACATCCAGTCTTTGCACTCTCCTCCCCAGGTTAGCCCATAAGGGGCCAGTGGCTTATATCACAAAGGTACTTTGTACTCTGGTGCCTTTTTTCTGTGGAATACCTTCTTCTAGTATGACTTCACTTTTCTGTTAGTGAGCACATTTCCCCATAAATATGACCGAACAGGTGTTGCTCCACCGCTAACTGAGTTTCCAGCTGTCCTCCTCCGACACAGACTCTGCAGAATCTGTTGTTTCGTCCTTTTAGGCAGACTGGAGAACCATCAAGCCTGAGATGGAGGTCTTCCTTGCAGGATATGGCAGTTTTTTTGCCAGAAGATGGTCGGGAAAGCCTGGCTGGCTAACAAAGACAGGCCTTCAGCGGCTGGGTGTAGTTCCAGTTCTGCATCCCCTTTGGCAGGATCACAGAGGCTGCTGCAGTGTGGCCAGCCAGCAAAATTAGGAAATAAGGACCTCTTTTATTTACTCAGGCTGCTGAATCATGGGCATTCCTGTCTGCTTGGAGAAAAGTCAGGCGGCTCTACTTTCCACTGAAAGTCTCAGGAGTGTTTGAGACTTTCATCTCGGAGTGTTCACACACTTGTTTTAATGTGCTTTATGGAAATGGTGAAACTCAGCAAGTACAGTTGCTGTAGAAAAACATCTGCACTAACTATGCACACACATTTGCATCTTTAAATAGACTTTTAGGCCACGGAGCTGGTTTCCAGGAAAGTTGTATGTTTTTTTGTTTGTTTGTTTTTTTCCGGTGTAAGAGCTACAGTTCTCTGAGAGTCACCTAGTGTGAAGTGACTGATTCCAAAAATTAAAATTTAACATGGACATGTTAAGTACTTCACATTGAAATGCAGAAAACCTGCCATCACACAGAATGACATTCCTGTAAGTAGCACTTAGTGCCGAAGGGGGGGGGGGGGGGAAGAGTTCGAGTTGATTCAGAAACCAGCACTTGGAGAATCCTCCGTAGTTTCTTCCATGTGAAAAAAGAGCTTGAGATTGTTCAAATATATATTAGCCATCTAAATGTAGGTTGCCTGGTGACTGCCAGAAAGCTAAAGTTAATGGGGACAGGCAGCTTTCAAAGACTTAGGTAGACCTCAGAGAATGTTGGCAACACCACCATCACCACCAAAGTCTTGGGAGACGAGTACCCTTGGAGCATGGACCAACCCCCCTGGGAGTTTTGTCAGTGAGTTCCTTGTGTGTCTCTGGGAGCACACATCCGTTTAGAGTACCAGCAAATGAGTTTCTTACAATTTAGATTTTAAAATAGAAATCAGCCTTTCATGAAACCATTATTTATTTTTCTAAAAGTAGCATTCCCTGCTCAAACTTCTTACTCTGCTTGGTCTGTTCCATCCCCCAGCTTAAGCCTTCTGAGTCTTTAACTCTCTTTCCATGTATTTCAGTTACAAAGACACATCATCTGTGATTTTCACTTTCTTTTCCCTCAAGACCAAATAATAGGGATCGGAGAGAGAGAAGAAAAGGCTTTCCAGCTCCCTTGAATCCTGGTTGAGAAAAACTTGATCCTACCCCTCGACTCACTTGACATGTTGAAATTTACAAGCTTAAGAGAACAGTTATGTAATAGGGTATAGTCAGGCATGGCCCACAGACAAGAACCTGATTTAAGATTGGTATCAGGGACTGCACACTATTTATAATGGTCTGTTGCTCTGTAATTCTTTGTACATTTGTATAATAATATATCATGCCTGGACACAATCTACAATTTAATAATAAGTTCACTTGCTAAATTTTTTAGGGTCAGTAGTTATTTTCTTTGAGTCTAGATTCATGACAAATTCTGATTCACTGTTTTCCCAACTGTACCAATGAGATGATGTGTTTGAAAATATTTTTCAGTGAAACAATGAGATACATCTTTTAAGATAACTGTGAAATATAGTAGATTTTTTACCTAGAATGCTAAGCAAATTTAATAAATAGCAATTTTCACTTAATAAGGGGAATATTTTAAAACTTTGGTTTGTTTTAGGGACACCATCTTTAGGTGACTTAACAGTTTTTTTAAAAGGAAAGCTAGAATCACGATTGAGTTTTTTGTTTTGAAATTTTAAAAATTTTCTATTTGATGGTGAATTAAGTTTATCTGCCTATGTTCTTTCTATGCATTCACATTCACCTTTAAATTTAAATCATACCCACAATTATCAGACCCTTTCTTATGCTGGAAACATGTTGGGTAATAGACTCATATAAATGAGGATGCAAAATCATGCGATTTTCAACTTGTGTTGCGAAGCTTTGTTGCAGTGGGCAGGGATCCAGGAATGGTGTTTGGTTGTTTTCTCAGAGTTAGATGGTTGCCATCTGGCATTGATAGTGAGATGGTGTTGTCATCAGTTTCTAGATGCAGGAAAGGAATGATCCTCATCTGTTTCCTGTGGATAAGCAAGAGGTTGATAATCTAGTAAAATCTTGTTACCTTAAAGAAAGCAGACATGGAATTTGTTTACATAACGCTTGCCAGTTTCTACTTTTGTGTTAATAATATAGCTTGCTAGTGATCTTCAGCTTTGAAGAATTTAAAAACGTATTTGGTCACTTTCTAATTGAATTTTATTAGAATATCCTAATACTATTCTAATTGAGCCTATTATCCTAGTAGAATCACTATGCCCACCAGCTCCACTCAATGGTCTTGTCTGCATTTATGAAAAATCTTGCTCTTTTGGAGAGTGAAAAGCTTTTACAATTTCTTCTCCTGCATGATGGATTGTCTTGAAAAGCAAAAAAGAAGTTTTACAACCTATTGGAGAAGGTCTTATTTTCCACTTGGACGTTAAGAAAGCAACAGAAATAGGAGTGCACGTCTGCCAAGAACATAGTTAAAAAACACCTAATACAAGGTAGAGTTACTTTAGGGGTAACTTGCTAAGGTTATATCTGGCTCTCAGTGTTGTTTGTCTTCTTTTTGTTACTCATAAATCTTTCAGCATTTACCATAATCATTTATCACTTTTCCTGTTTCCAGTTTTTCACAAGTCGCTTTGTCTCTGCTCACCTCAAAGTGCAGGTCCTGTTTGGCTAAGGAAGTTCATGCTGCTGAAGCTTTTGCAAAAGGAAGAAATGGTGGGCCACCTCTTGAACTTTCCAAACAAAATACACTGTTACAATCTGGCCCTTGTGAAACTCTCATTTTTTCTTGATCCTGACTGATCCTACCCACATGTAATATCTAGCAGTACCCTTCTAACATTTAATAATCCATTTTCTGGCCTATGGTATTCGAATCTTTCAGTTATTGAAGCAATCCTGGTTGTCTTTCATTACACAAGACGTAATTATTATTGTGTTCTCTCTCTTCCTTCATGTGCTTACTTTTTAATATTTTTTTGCTGAAAGCAATAAGGTCTGTATCAATAAGAACCCCATAAAAGATTTTGGTCTTCAGAATTGCCTTTTTATAGAAAAACAAGCAAAATGCAGAGGGAATTTTTTATTAAATATTAGACATCTGGGTTGACTGCATTAATTTTAAATCATTCCTGTAATATTTCCTCTTTTCATTTGGTTCTTCAGATGCTCACACAATATGCAAATCATTTTAGAATGAATACAGAAGAAACATTAAATATATTAAAATCTGCATTTTAATAAAATTGTCGATGTGTAATATATACTTGCTTCTAAGGAAAAATGATAAAAAAGTAATAAAAGGGGGCAATTTAGACATAGAACTATTTAATATCTTTTTATATTTTACAACCTAGTAAAAAGTCAACGTAGAATAAAAGCTTTGGGCTTTTTAGATCTGAAAGTGTTCCACTCGAACCTTTTGTCCTCCCAGTTTATTTTCCCCTCCGAAAGGTTCTAGACAATCCGACAGCACTTGTTTGGATGGTAGGGTCAACTCACCATCGAGCTCTCAACACATAAGATGACATGTTCCATTGCTTCTCATTGCAGATGGAGTGGATGTTGAAGATGATCCCACTTGCTCTTGGCCAGCTTCCTCGCCCTCTAGCAAGGACCAGACTTCCCCTAGCCATGGAGAAGGTTGCGATTTTGGAGAGGAAGAAGGTGGCCCTGGACTCCCATACCCATGCCAATTCTGTGACAAGTCCTTTAGCCGCCTCAGCTACCTAAAGCACCATGAGCAGAGTCATAGCGACAAACTGCCTTTCAAATGCACCTATTGCAGTCGGCTGTTCAAACACAAGCGGAGTCGAGACCGCCACATCAAACTCCACACAGGGGACAAGAAATACCACTGCAGTGAATGTGATGCCGCATTCTCCAGAAGTGATCACTTAAAGATCCACTTAAAGACTCACACGTCCAACAAGCCATATAAATGTGCCATTTGTCGCCGTGGGTTCCTGTCCTCTAGTTCCTTACATGGACACATGCAGGTTCACGAGCGGAACAAGGACGGGTCCCAGTCTGGCTCCAGGATGGAGGACTGGAAGATGAAGGACACTCAGAAGTGCAGTCAGTGCGAGGAAGGCTTTGATTTTCCGGAAGACCTCCAGAAGCACATCGCCGAGTGCCACCCCGAGTGTTCCCCCAACGAGGACCGAGCGGCCCTCCAGTGTATCTACTGCCATGAGCTCTTTGTGGAGGAGACTTCCCTCGTGAACCACATGGAGCAGGTGCATGGTGGGGAGAAGAAGAACTCTTGCAGCATTTGCTCAGAGACTTTCCACACGGTTGAGGAACTGTACAGCCACATGGATAGCCACCAGCAACCGGAGTCATGCAACCACAGCAACAGCCCTTCGCTGGTCACGGTGGGCTACACTTCCGTGTCCAGCACGACTCCGGATTCCAACCTCTCAGTGGACAGCTCAACCATGGTGGAAGCTGCCCCGCCCATCCCAAAGAGTCGAGGGAGGAAGCGGGCTGCTCAGCAAACCCCTGACATGACGGTTCCCTCGAGTAAACAGGCAAAAGTTACCTATAGCTGTATTTACTGCAACAAGCAGTTGTTTTCAAGCCTGGCAGTTCTGCAGATTCACCTGAAAACTATGCATTTAGATAAGCCAGAACAGGCCCATATTTGTCAGTATTGCTTAGAGGTGTTGCCCTCACTCTATAACCTAAACGAACATCTTAAGCAAGTGCATGAAGCTCAGGACCCCGGTCTGATTGTCTCTGCCATGCCTGCCATAGTCTACCAGTGCAACTTCTGCTCCGAAGTTGTCAATGACCTCAACACCCTTCAGGAGCACATCCGATGTTCTCACGGATTTGCAAACCCTGCCGCTAAGGATAGCAACGCGTTCTTTTGTCCCCATTGCTACATGGGGTTTCTCACTGACTCTTCCCTAGAAGAGCATATAAGACAGGTCCATTGTGACCTCAGTGGCTCCCGGTTTGGCTCTCCAGTTCTTGGAACTCCAAAAGAACCAGTAGTAGAAGTCTATTCTTGTTCTTACTGTACAAATTCGCCAATATTCAACAGCGTTCTTAAGCTGAACAAGCATATCAAAGAGAATCACAAGAACATTCCCTTGGCCCTGAATTATATTCACAATGGGAAGAAATCCAGGGCCTTGAGCCCTTTATCTCCTGTGGCCATAGAGCAGACGTCTCTTAAGATGATGCAGGCGGTGGGAGGTGCGCCTGCGCGTCCGGCTGGAGAATACATCTGTAATCAGTGTGGTGCTAAGTACACGTCCCTAGATAGCTTTCAGACTCACCTAAAAACTCATCTCGACACCGTGCTTCCAAAACTGACCTGCCCACAGTGCAACAAGGAATTTCCCAACCAGGAATCCTTGCTGAAGCATGTTACTATCCATTTTATGATCACCTCAACGTATTATATCTGCGAGAGTTGTGATAAGCAGTTCACCTCAGTGGACGACCTTCAGAAGCACCTGCTGGACATGCACACGTTTGTCTTCTTCCGGTGCACCCTCTGCCAAGAGGTTTTTGACTCAAAAGTCTCCATTCAACTCCACCTGGCCGTAAAGCACAGTAACGAAAAGAAGGTCTACCGGTGCACGTCTTGCAACTGGGACTTCCGCAATGAGACTGACTTACAGCTCCACGTGAAACACAACCACCTGGAAAACCAGGGGAAGGTGCACAAGTGCATTTTCTGCGGGGAGTCTTTCGGCACTGAGGTGGAGCTGCAGTGCCACATCACCACTCACAGTAAGAAGTACAATTGCAAATTCTGCAGCAAAGCCTTCCATGCCATCATCTTGCTGGAGAAACACTTGCGGGAAAAGCATTGCGTCTTTGAGACCAAGACTCCCAACTGTGGGACGAATGGGGCTTCTGAGCAAGTGCAGAAGGAGGAGGTGGAGCTGCAGACCTTGCTGACCAACAGCCAGGAGTCACACAACAGTCACGACGGCAGCGAAGAAGATGTGGACACCTCGGAGCCTATGTATGGGTGCGACATCTGTGGGGCCGCCTACACCATGGAGACTCTGCTGCAGAACCACCAGCTCCGAGACCACAACATCAGGCCCGGAGAGAGTGCCATCGTGAAGAAGAAAGCCGAGCTCATTAAGGGGAATTATAAGTGTAACGTGTGCTCTCGAACCTTCTTCTCTGAAAACGGCCTCCGTGAACACATGCAGACCCACCTCGGCCCTGTCAAACACTACATGTGCCCTATTTGTGGAGAGCGGTTTCCCTCCCTTTTGACCCTTACCGAACACAAAGTCACACACAGTAAGAGTCTCGACACCGGAAACTGCCGGATTTGCAAGATGCCTCTCCAGAGTGAAGAGGAGTTTTTAGAGCATTGCCAAATGCACCCTGACTTGCGGAATTCCCTGACGGGATTTCGCTGCGTGGTCTGCATGCAGACAGTGACCTCCACCTTAGAACTCAAAATCCACGGGACATTTCACATGCAAAAGACCGGGAATGGGTCCACAGTCCAGACCACGGGGCGTGGCCAGCACGTCCAAAAACTGTACAAGTGTGCGTCTTGCCTCAAAGAGTTCCGTTCCAAGCAAGATCTGGTGAAACTTGACATCAACGGCCTGCCATATGGTCTGTGCGCCGGCTGTGTGAATCTCAGCAAGAGTGGCAGCCCAGGCATCAACATCCCTCCCGGCACGAATAGGCCGGGCTTGGGCCAGAATGAGAATCTCAGTGCCATCGAGGGGAAAGGCAAGGCAGGGGGACTGAAGACTCGCTGTTCTAGCTGCAACGTTAAGTTTGAGTCTGAAAGTGAACTCCAGAACCACATCCAAACGGTCCACCGAGAGCTTGTGCCAGATAGCAACAGCACACAGTTGAAAACTCCACAAGTGTCGCCAATGCCCAGAATCAGTCCCTCCCAGTCGGATGAGGTAACTTGCCTTTTTACTCTTTGCTCTTTAACCTCCTCAAGAAACCCTTGCCACTCAATGTGTACGCTTTCTGCAGCTTTATTTATTGTCGTGTGCCGATAGATGCTTAGATTGAAATGCAGTGGGTCTCCCCCCCCCACCCCATAGCCATTAGCCAGCAATTACTTGCTTCTTGATAAGCAGCATTTTGGCTCGAATGGTGCAAAATAGGACTAATTCCAGTCTCCCTAGGATATTGTCTTCTCTATGACTGAAGAGATCAGCGCTCATGCCAGCACCACTGAGATCTGGAATCTCAGCGTAGCTTCACCGCGAGTTGAAATCCCCAGCTATGACTTGTGTGTATGGTAGAGAGATAATGACATAAAAGTAAGATGCTATGGGCCAACATGCTGGCTTAGAGTAAATTAAAAAGAATATATATATTTGTGGGTAACAAATTGGGTAAGGGTGGCTCTATAATACCATGTTGTCAACACTCACTGTTTCTCTTTGTCTTCTGGGTGGTGAGCAAAATATTTTCTCACAACAGGATTTTTTAAAAGCCCCGACATTTAGCAAGTGCCACGTGCCTAATGTTCCTTTTAAAGGCTTCCCTTTAAATATCCCCAAGTCCTCACTCTCTGGGTTTGGGTTTCAAAATTAAAGTGGATTTTTTTTCTTAGTTTCAGAGTGGTTTCATGCCTTCTTTGCCATAATGAGTATGAAAAATAAGTTCATTTACAACGAAATAGTTTTATAAGTCACCCGTCCTTGAAGCTGAGCAGAGGATGGCTCATTCTATTATAATTTCTTTATGCTTTATCACCTGGTTTCTTAGCGTTCTTTCCACTTCCCTACCTGCCCCTATCTGGAGATCCATCCAAATGAAAACCCCAGGGAGATCTATCTCCCTTCAGTTTGGGGTCACTGCATTTTCCTTATCTTGTCTCCACACTCACACCCCCTTGGAGGTCCCCCTGCATGTCCCTGCAGATAGCCATCAGTCAGCTAGTAGGGGAGAGCTGGGAAGACTGACATAGAGCCCATCCTCCTGAAATGTGGCATCTGCGTGACAGGCAAGCTCCCAAACTTTGAAGCTGCTTTCCTTTCTCTCCTTCCAAGTAAATCTGCACCTTTCTCTCATTTAAATAAATGAAGTCCTTTCAAACTGATGAGGACAGCTGGAAGAGCATAGTTTTGATAATGGCTCAAGGCTCGTGTGTTGGATCTGGTAGTTTCTTTTGGTAGTTATTATCATATGAAGTGAATTACTGTTTTCCAACTTTTTAATCTCAAATGTGTTTATACCTATAGAAAAGCTAAAGGAATAACACAGTGATCCTGTGTGTGTGTGTGTGTGTGTGTGTGTGTGTGTATTCATATCCAGTATTGCAGATTTACCAGATATGAACGTTTTGTCATGTTTCTCTCTCTCTCTCTGCAACCTTTTTATTAACCTGAACCACATGAAAGTAAGTTTTAGACATCATGATCTTTCTAAGAAGATGGATGTTTTTCTATTTAACCATAATATTATTAGTTAAGGCAATTAACTAAATCAATTAAAGAAATCAAATAGATCTGTGATGTCAACTATAAGATGTCCATATTCAAATTTACCCAGTTGTCCCCAAAATGTCTTATTTTTAAGATGCTTATGCACTAGAATTTTAGAAAAACATTTATGCAGAGAATTACTCCTCTCCCCCCAATTTGATTTTGCTACACTTAACAAATAGAGAGGAGTTTGTATATTCATGTGTAATTTAAATGGTGCACAAAATTGATTTGAAATGACTGCATTCGTGTGTGTGTGTGATTGTGGTGGTGTGTTCACTTAAAATCAAGCAAAATTGGGTTCTTGTTTCTTAGTAGATTGCGGAAAGGCATGTACCTGTTCCTGGCTTATGTTTTCTGATGTTCCTAAATTACCATATATTATTATATTACTTGAGGTGAGATTTATTTTTTAAATGAAGGAGGACATATGAATAGTCTTTACACGTTAATTTGGTTAGAATTACTGGCTTAGAGAGAACTTATCATTAGGGGATGGATGATTTTAATTATACTTAAAATCTTAATGATGAAGTTTAACTATATCCTGCACTTAAATAGAATAATGTATAAAATATTTGTAAAAGTACTTAGTATTTTGTAAATACTAATTACTTGCTAGTTGTAATTCCTTTTTATTTTATTTATAAGATTTTATTTATTTATTTTATTTATCGATTTATTTATTTATTTATTTATTTATTTATTTATTTGAGAGAGAGAGCTGGGAGAAGAGGGTAGCAGGAGTGAATGTTAAGCAGTTTCTATGCCCAATGCAGAGCCTGACACAGGGCTTGATCCCCCGACCCAGAGATCATAACCTGAACTGAAATCAAGAGTCAGATGCGAACCAACTAAGCCACACAGGCGCCCTTAATTGTGATTTTTACAATAGTGTTTTGTAAGCACCTAGATGCCGAGGATTAAAAGTGACTCTTTACACAGGAGAATATCTCCTTATTAAGGCTGATTAATAAGAGCATGTAGTGGTGTCCTTATCTGACCAGATAATAGGATTCAGTTGTACATATTTCCTTTGTGCTTCAAAAGTTCACTAATGTTTGACATTTTTATCATTGTTATTATTTTTCCTTCATTATACTATTTAAGTCATAAAATTTCATGTGGTTACTTCCTTTCTGATATTCTCTGCACTTAAAAATATACAGTAGGCCATATTATTTGGACTTGACATAGAAAATTGTCTAAACATATATGAAATTTTACATAAACAAGCCCCAAAGTAATGCCTTAGCAAGAGAAAGACATATAATAAAAATTAATTTCTTTACATTCTTTGTTAGTCAAGCTAAGCTTCTGTGACTTCTCCTGTGTATCGTGTAAATTTTTTACCAAATAGGTAAAAAGAGAAGCTATTACATAAGTCTTTGCCAAAACACAAATATGCCATGTGGGAGTAAATTTTATCACAAAAAGAAGTATGGCATGTATGTCTCCTGACTTCAGTGTCCTAGGTAGGAATGAAGGACTTAGTGCTGTAGGTGGTATTTTCATCTCTTCTTCTTGCTGAGGATTGAGACTTCAGAAGAGAAAAGAAGACCACAGGACATAATAAAACCTGGATACCCAGATATTGTCAAGAACAAGATTAGATTTTTTTCTGGACTATGACTTGTGATCACATAGGGATATTGGTAGACACTGGAATGGGTATTTCAAAGACTGAAAAGAATGTTTTTTTTTTGGTTGAGACTAGATTACCTATTTAAAAGGGATTTAGATATAATCTAAGGAAGGATAAGTACTGTGTAAATGCAATGCATGTGATCCAAGAAATGGATGAAAGACAAGGCACATGACACTTACAGGAGGATAATAGTAGGTAGCTGTCATGTAATGGGGAAATTTGAAATTGAAGACAAAAGATCTGAATGTGAACCCCTTTTCTTCTGCATAATGCTTTCCGAATTTGTGAACATGTTTTCTTTGTGCCAAAATCCTATAATTATCAATCTAAATTTGCTATGGAGTCTTTGTTTTGAATAAAATGTTTGGGGGAACCTATTCATTTCCGTTTGGCTCTCAGAGATCGAGTATGATATACATTTATGCATCACCTATGATACCTGCGATGATTCCATAAATGGTAGAGCTTAACCTGACACAAGAAGAAAAATCTAGATTTTTCCAGACATGAAACACCTCGCAGAGTTACTGAAATTTACTATGTGTTGAATAAATGTTAGTTCTTCTGGACTTCATTTACACTGGCTGGCCTGATCAAGTTCTGCCTCATTTAGACCTTAAAGTGTTTTCTTATGATGACATTAGAAGTGTGTGTCTTTCTGCTTCCATTTCTCCAGGACGTCTGATAGCTGGGTTTCTTCAAGGGGTTATTCACTCACATTTCAGCTCACACCATCCCTGCACGTTCATTGAAATTGCTCCTGCAAGGGTATCATATTGTGTCTGTGTTGCTGGGTACTCGTGCAAGTGCCACAGATTCAGCCAGAAGGGACCGTGGAGATCATCTCATTTTGCTGCCTTATTGTATAGACGGCAAAACAGACCCAGATAAGTTGAGATCTAAGATGGCACAGCTAGTAAGTGGTAGCAAGGAGCTCTGAGAATCCAGCTCTCTAACTCCAGGTTCAAGAATCTCTTTTCATAAATCCACTGGACTTTCCTCTAGCTGCTGTCTCATCCGTATTCTTTCCATAAAATCCTCTCTGTATTGCTGTCTTGTTTCCTGTTGTCATTCACTTCTCCCGCCCACTGCAAGGGATCGTCTGCTTCCATCACTTTACTGCAGCTGGCTTCTTTAAGTCTCTGTCAATCCAATTGACCAATGCAATGCTTTTAGTTTTTTAAGAGAACTTATTATAGTTTACCTACTGTTTTACTTGTCACTGTTGGCCATTTCTTCTTTATCAAACCTCTGGCTCCCCACTCCCAGGTCCCGCAATAGACTGATCTGTAGCCTACCTCATTTGTCTGCTCCTATAAGATTGTGCCCTGTTGCTACTGGCACTCTGCATACCCCCTCCATGTGGCCTCCTCCACCCCCATGGCTTCAGGTACCACATTTTTATGGATGACTTTCCAAAAGATGTCTCCAAAATGCAGGAGGAGGGAACTTTCAGGGGCTGATGGAAATATTCTGTATCTTGATTATGGTGGTGGTTGCACAACTGTATGCATTTATTAATACTCACCCAATGTAAAATTAGTGAATTTTGATATGTGAATTACCTCTTGTTGAAACTGATTTTAAAAATGGTATCTATGACTTACACCTTCCACTGATATTCAGACCTATACACACAGCTGCCTGCTGGATAGATTCACTCACATGTTTCCATACACTTTAAACTCAGTGGGATCAAAACTGAACTCATCATCCTTTCTCCGAACCTGCTTCTTTTTTCACATTTTCTATTTCACTTGTGAAGCCACTGATTTTCTTGTCTCCCTTTTCCCCACATCCAGTTGGTCATCAAGTGATCTCTATTTCAGCTCATATATATTTCTTAAATCAATCCCCTCCTCTCCATCCCCTTACCACATTTGTAATTCAATCTCTGATCATCTTTCACTAAACTACTGAAGCAGCCTCCTAATTGTTCCCTTGGACTTTAGTCTTATCATCTTCAAATCCATCTCCACAAAGCTGCCAGAACAGTCCATCTAAAACACAAATCTGAATAGCATGTCCCTCCCTATTTGAAACACTTTACGTCTCTACCTCCATCCTTATAGGATAGTATAATATCCTTCTGTTGTGAAATATAATGTGAGGCAGTGTGTCTCACACTGCCTCTGTGTCTCACTAAGACTGCACTGTCTCCTCTACCCAGATAATCTCCCTCCTCCCAATAACCCTCCACCTTCCAAAAGGCTGTCCAACTTAGCCTTTCTTTGGAGGTCACCTACTCTAGAAGTCCTCCTATGACCCTGACTTCCCACCACAAACATCTCTCTTTCCCTTGAATGCTCTCTGTGTACAATATGTCATAAATATACAAAAATTGTCACATTGCTTTATAGTAGTTATACCTCTTGACATTTCTCTTCCAATGAATCCCTCAGGGTAAGAATTTACTCAATCTCATATTTCTAATACCTATGACAGTGCCAGGCCTACGGTAGGCAGATGCCTCTGTGGATGCGTTTCCTAGACCTGTATCTGGTTGGTGGCTCTCCCAGAGCCTTTTCCCATACATGGTAGTATGGCAGGATAACTGGCCATTTGGTCTTTCTTCATGCACGAGCCACCTGGTACAGTGACAGAAATCTAGAAGGTGTTGGATAAATGTGCATTCTTGTCCTGAGTGTGTTAACTATAGGATCACTAGCTACACTTTCTTACCCCATTTGGACTCAGGATGTTCCAATCGCCATTGATGTTGCATCAGTTTCTGGTTATTATCCTACTCTCCTTCAAGGCCTGCTTTCTCAAAGAAGTTGTAGTTGGTCTCACCAAGGTGGCCAGTGGTCTCTGGGTTCCAAAGAAAGCCTTTCCATCTCCATCATCCCTGTAGTTTGATGCAGAACAGAAGGCTCTTTCCTCAACATGCACCTCAGACTTCATTGCGTTTCTCTCTAGTTTTCTTCCTACTGTGGCCTATGGAGGTCTTTCCTCCCATGCTGCTTCTAAAAGTGCAGAGATTCTTTGAGGCTCATCCTTGGCCCTCTTTTTCTTCTCTGTCTACTCTCTCAGGAGGCATCTCACTTATTCATGTGGCTGTAACTCTGTGCTATGAATTCCCAAATTTCTATTCAGAGCCTAGACCTCCTCTTAGTTTCAGATTACTGTGTGCTACTGGCAGCTTGACTTTTCCATTTTGAATCTCTTTTAGATGTTTGAAGTGTAATGAGTACAGTCTAAAGTCTTGGTTCTCTCTCCTAAAACCTATTCATTTTCCAGACTTCATTGTTTTAGTAAAGAGAACCACCCTACACCCAATTACTCAAGCAAAAAATTAGGGAGTCATTCCTGATTCCTCCCTTTTACTCATTCCCCACATCTAATCTATTAATAAGTACTGGCTCTCTTGACTCTGCCTTTAACAAGTATCCCGTCTATGTCTTTCCGTCTCCAAAGCCATCCTCATGGTCTGGGCTGCGATCCTCGTCTGGATGCTGCAGTAGTCTCCTATTGGATCCCTGTCCATCTTCTGCCTGCTTCCAGTCCATTTCTCGTGCTGCATTGTCCAGCAGACATGTGAATTACATGGAGTCACTTAACATTCTTCAGAGACTTCCCCATGTCACTCAAATATAAGCCTAGCCCCCCACCTTTCCAGTTTATGAAACTACCCCCAATCTGGCTGTAGCTGCCTGCCCTCACCTTGCTGGGTGGCTTCTCCTCACACAACGTGCCTGGCCTCCTGGCCTCCTGAGTGGGGGTTTGCTTCCAAAGCTTCACATGAACTGCTGGATTATCTGGGCTCCTCTTCCCAGTCAACCTGTCTGCACCTTTCTCATCAGTCAGATGGGCCTCCCCACAAAATTTTACCAAAGTTAGTCTCTTCCTTAGGATCTCCTTTTAAAATAATATGTTTTTTTTGTTTATTTCCCAACATGCTTGTCATAAAGTCTCAATCAGTATCAGTTGAATAAATGGTAGAATAGTATATACTCGGTCTCTGGATGTATATGCATGTATATCTAGTAACTGATATGTAGAGATGTAAAGCTTACCCAAAAGTTCTTTCATGCTTTAAAATCAGGTTTGATTTAAAAAATTAAAATAAGCTAAAAGGCCTGAAGTTTCTAACAGTTGGACAATCATTTTCAATGTGAAGGTCTGTTGTAAATTTCTTGAAGTCAGCATTATATATATATATGTATATATACATATCATTGAAGTTTGATTTGCCAACATGTAGTATAACATAACACCCAGTGCCTGTCGCGTTAAGTGCCTTCCTCAGTGTCTGTCACCCAGACATTCCATCCCCCCACCCACCTCCTCTTCCACTTCCCCTTGTTCGTTTCCCAGAGTTAGGAGCCTCTCATGTTTTGTCACCCTCTCTAATTTTTCCCACTCATTTTCTCTCCTTCCCCCTTTAATCCCTTTCACTATTTCTTATATTCCCCATATGAGTGAAACCATATGATGATTGTCCTTCTCTGATTGACTTACTTGAAGTCAATATTCTTTCTTTATGGTTTGTATCCTGAAAATGGCATTGTACATGGTGGTAATTCAGAATCCATTCAAGTTCCACAGTTCTCTTTTATTTTGTTTTATGCGATTAAAATTCCCACATAAGGATGGATTTTAAGTTTTTATATTTCAAATTGCCAATTCTAAGTTTTGCTAAGTTAGAAGAGCAAAAATTAGGTAAGCTTCTAGGTAAATAATATTTTAATATTTTAAAATAATAAGTAGACAATTTACATGACCAAATACATTTTTAAGATTCAAGATATTCTCGATTTAGAGTGAGCTGCTTTGCCACGTTCAGATTTATTGTTGTTGTGTTCAATATTTGTTTGGCAGCTAGAGTGTGCTAGTACAGGGAGTTAATGACCTCTGGCAAAAATATCAGGGTGTGGGTCATGGAAGCACCTGCCTCACATCCACTCTTTGTCCCTAGTGCCATGCTTACCTAGCATTGACATTAAACACATTAAACTTGCCTCCACTACCATCCCTACATTTTTTGTACTTATTTCCAGTTCTGGATTTTTTTTTTGCTGATGTGCTCCATATGGCTCCAATGTCTTTTTAGAACATACGAAATTCAGAAATCGGAGTGTTTTTGTATACAACCATGAATCTTGAATTGCACATCATATTAGTTCCTGGAGTACTGAGCCAAAAGAGCATAGAGTCATCCCATGTAGCAGCAGAAGTCTGTTTAGGGAGAGCATTTTACATTTCGGTTTATATGGTGTTCAGGTGGAAATTAGTAAATATTCAAGATGACTTTGAATGATGAAAGAAAATCAAGAGCTGCATTCTGGATCTCTTATTACAGTAATGCTTCACTCACCTATAGAGATGGGGTTTTCTATTAGATGTACTTTATCTTCCTAGAAATTTCCCTACAAATTGTCAAGTACTTTTAAAAAGCTTAAATAGCCATATCCTTATTTATACTTTTTGTTTTCACCTTTCCACATTTTTTTGTTGAAGTTTCTATCCTTAATCTGCCCTTCTCGTCCCCCACCCTCATTTCCTATTACTTATTTTCTATTAGTTATTACCCCCAGACAGATGACTAAAATATCAAATTTCAAATGTCGACCTTCTTCTGTGGCCCAGTCTTGGATTTTCAGCTACCTGTTTGACATTATCATTAATGCCTTCTGCTAGCCCTTTGACCAGATCAAATCATAATTTCTTCTTCCCCCAGTTTTCAACAGTGTTCAGCTTTCTTCTAGTTACTCTTATATTAAACTTTGCTTGTATGTCCCACTCTTCTCTACTAACCTTTTGGATCGACCACTCTCAAGCTACTGTATTGTGTCTGCTGTTTGCATCTCTTGTATTCTTTGTCCAGGTCATGCCTGTCCTTGCACAGTGACTGCTCCCTTTCACGCTATGCCTATCATAAAAGAAGTCTTGACCATTTTATTTATTTATTATTATTTTTAAAGATTTTACTTATTTATTCATGAGAGAGAGAGAGAGAAGTAGAGGGAGAAGCAGGCTCCATGCAGGGACCCCGATGTGGGACTTGATCCCGGGACTCCAGGATCACACCCTGGGCTGAAGGCGGTGCTAAACCGCTGAGCCACCCGGGCTGTCCAAGTTTCAACCATTTTAGAAGTCCAAGTTCACACAAATCACATTCTCTGGTCACAATACAAACACATTATACAAGAAAAAAATTATTTTTTTAAAAATCTCCATAAATGTAAAAATTAAAAACACACATGGAACAAAGAGGGCATAAAAAGCGAAGTTAAAAGAATCTATAATGGAAAGAAAACTATCTAACAAAACCTGTGAGATGGAAACAAAGCAAAACTTAGAGAAAACATGGCTATAACATAAGAATACATATTAGAAAATTAAAAAGGTATGCATTCCATAAGCCAAACATCCAACTTCAGAGATTGGAAACAGAACAAGAAAACAAGCCCATGATAAAACCGAAGAGAGGAAAATAATAAAGCAAAGAACAAAGGTAATGAAATGGAAAATTGACAACAAGGAGGCCAACCAAGTAAAAAACTAGTTCTATGACAAGACTAACAAAATTTATAAACTTCTGGTGAAATTAATCAAGTTAGAAAAGTAACAATAGATAATATTAATAATGAAAAGGGAGCCATAACATCATATGTGCAGAAGTTTAAAAGGTAGTAGGAGAGCCACTACATATACCACAATGACTGAAATAAAAATGAATGCAGAAATTCTTACTTTGCAAGCACAGAGAGCAATTGGAACTCTCTTGCTTTACTGGTGGCAGTGTAATTTGGTACAGGTGCTTTAAAAATACTGCTGGATAGTATATACCAAAGTTGAATACTAGCCAACTCTATGACTCACAAATTCTACTCTAAAGTCTGTATCTAAGAGATATAAGTGTGAATATTTACCACAGGTTATGAACAGGGATATTTATAGTGGATTGTACACATAAGGTTCAAGCTAGAGTTAATCAAAATGTCTGTGAATATAAAATGAATAAATACATTCATACTATGGTATGAACTCATTCCATTCACACAGTGGAATACTACACAGCAACAGAGGAGAATGAACTACTGCTATATAACAATATCAGTGATTCATATACACAATGTTGAAAAAAAGGAACCAGGCACATACTACTAGTACATGACTCCATTATTATAAAGTATAAGAATAGGCAACACTAATCTGTGGTGATCAAAGTCAGAACAGTTAGCTCTAGGATGGTATGAAGTGGAAAAGGGCAAAAGGGATTCTTTTGGGTCCTAGAAATGTTCCATATCTTGATCTATGTGGTGATTAGAGTGTTACATATGTATGTAAAATTTCACCCAGCAATTCACTTAAGTTTATAGCAGTTTAGTATAGGCTATTTCTCAACTTTAAATTTTATTTAAAAAAATCCAAAATGCACAAGATAAAAAAATAGGAGACTATTATGAATAATTTTATACTAATAGCTGGATAAATTTGATTATATAGAAATGGTCTTAGAATAGTATGTTACCAAAGCTGGCTCAAGATAAAAAATAAAAAAGTAGAATGATTCCATAAACATTAAAGAGTTTAATAAGTTGTCAAAAACCTTCCCACAAAGAAAATACCAGAGCATATACATAATTCCAAAGCTGTGCCAGAAAATACAAAAAGAAGAGACACTCCATTTAATAAGTCCAGTATAATCTCCATATTAAAACCAGACAAAGATAGTAAAAGAAAAATTTAGGCTATTTTATATTTTAAAAATTTAAAGGACATACTAACAAACTAGATTCACTATGTTAAAAGATTTTATACTATATTAAAATGATTTTATCACAGGAATGCAAGGTAGGCTCAATCTCAAGAAATTGAATTTACCACGTTAGCACTTTAAAGGAGGCATATTAGATGTTTATCTCAATAATTGCAGAAAAATTTAAATTCAACATATTTTCATGATTAAAAAACACAGGCAGGAATTTCCTTACCCTAATAAAGAGTATTTAAAATGTTATTTTTAGCAAGGATAATAGTTAGTGGAGAAGTTTCAATGCTATTACTAGTTAGTAGTAAAATAACTACTAGAGTCTGTTCATTAACCTAGCCAACAACGTAAGATAAAATAAAAATGACTTTAAGTAAGTATAAAAAAATAGCACTAAAATTGAGAAGCGAATCAAATTGTCATTTGAAGGTCTTATACTTGTATGTAAAACAATACTGAAAGAATCTAAAAAAAATATTATAACAAAAAAAAAAACTTTAGTAAATTTGTTAGGTACCAAATCAACTCATATAAGTGAATTCGATTTTTATTCACCAGCAAAAAGGTGAAAAAAATACAAGTTGTAAAATAATATGATTTATAATAGACACAAAAATTAGATTACTTAGAAATAAATCCTATATGGTGTTCAAGATATTTATGGAGAAAATGGTAAAACATAATTGGAAGATATTTTTAAAGACCTAAATAATGATCATGTATAACTCATTCATGGGTAAGAAGACTCAATACTGTAAACTTAACAAATATCCTTAATTTGACCTATAAATTAGAGGTACTCCATTGGAAACTTCAACAGGTTTTTAAATGTATTTTTAATGTTTTTACTTATTGGACTTGGACAAGCTGATTCAAAGATATTATATATAGAAGAATGAAAGGTGAAGAATAGTAAAGATTCTCTTGAAGGAAAAGAACAAGCAGGGGAGGATTTGTCCTACTATGCAGGTGATTTATAATAAATGTGCAGCAATTAGGATGATGTGGGATTAGTCCACAGAACAAAATAAAGGTTCTCCAAGAGCTATCAGACAAATAAAAACTCAACATAGATTGTAGCTATCTTTGTACATAAGTAAGAATACATGGAGTATTCTATTCATTATCCATTTGGAAAAAAATAAAAATAGAATGCTCACGAGTAAAATGTGTGAAAGACAAAACTGTAAATCTTTTAGAAAAATATATAAAGAATATTTTTATGACCTTAGGTTGGGGATGATTTCTCAAATAATGCTCAGAGAGTATAAATCACAAATAAAATATCACAAATGATAGGTTAATCTACTTTAAAAATAATAATTTGTTTACCAAAAGTTACTATAAAGTGAGCAAAAATGAAAGCTATATTTGATAAAACATTTATAACACATATAGCTGGGTAAATTATTAGTTTCCTAAATATATAGAAAATGACCATAAATCAATAAGAAAACACAAACCAACAAATTAGAATATGAGAAAGTAACATGAAGCAAATTCACAAATAGGAAACATGAAAGCTCAGTAAACGTGAAAATATTTATCCTTACTAATAATGTGGAAAATGCAAAATCAGACAGAGAGTAATGGGTTGTCCGGAAAGAACACACAGGAAGCTAAGTTGCTTAATCATTATTCTTGATGTATTATTTATGGTATAAATTCTCTTTGTAAGCATTTAATATTTAACATAAAAAGCAAAAATAATCAGAGCCCTAAGTATATAGTCAGTATCACTTACCATAAATAAAAGATATCAAACTAATACAATTAATACCAAATCATGTTTTAAAAATTCTAGATATAGACTTGTACCTACAAAAAGCTGTTTTTTCATTGTTGCCAGAAAATTTATCAACTGTTGTAGAGATATTAAAGACCTATTAGCATCTCAGTGAGACTTTTTTCCTTTGTGTATTCAGAAAGAACAGCATCCGTACTTTCCAGTTAAGGTGGTACATATCTCACACTTTGGAGAACATTAGCCTATGGCATTAACTTTTTATTTCTCACTTGGTACTTCAACTTAAGATAACAGATTTATTAATTTCCTGCTATGTGCAAGACATTAGGCAATCAGGTTTGTAAAGAGGATGAGCATTATACAAGTATGGGCTTTTGAATACACAACTTTCTCCCCTATATGGCCCCCTGAGGGTGTAGAGTTTACTAGGGAAAGATTATTGTAGAAAAATAAGTATATTATAAATTAGAATGGAATGTGTGCCATAATAGAAGTACTAGTGAACTGCTAAAGTAGTTCAGAAGAGGTAGCAGATGAGGCAGGAGTTAGCTTTACAGATATCTGTGTAATGAGCAAACAAATTGGAAGAACTTCTAAAGCAAAAGTCCTGAGGCAGCAGCGTGCCTAGCTGGCTTAAGGAATAGCAAGGGGCCGGCGTGGCAGGGGCCCAGAGAGCTGGAGAGGGTGGAGGCACGGCTTGGCTTGGTATCCTCCATGTTTCTCAGTAGAGTTCCTTACACATGAGAGGTTCCTAGTAAACACTTGTAAATAGTTGAAACCTGGTGATTAAAACAAAGGACAAAAAGAAACAAAGAAGGAAACATTTTTCTGAGGACTAAATGGTGATACAGTTTCTTCCAACCACACATAAATAGAACATAAGACTCCTCATAAGCATGTAACATTCTATGCAATTCATTTCCTAAAGAGATTGAATGGCAGGTGAAATCCTGTAAGAAATCCCCATATCAAGACAAATGATTTATTTTGTTGAATTAAACATTGTATGACACAAGCCAGTCTTCAGTTGAGTCTGAAGATTTTTTTGTTATTCTGAGCCTGACACTCTAGGTATAGGGATTTTAAACATATGTCACATAACATAGAAGAAAATATTGTGCTTAGGGAAAAAAAGATGAGTACAAATAACAGTTGACAGAACCATCTGTGTCATCTAACTTGTCCTTCCTCAGCTTCAGTTCGTTCATTGCTAGCATGGGCATAATCCATACTTTGCCTACTTTGTAGGGTTATTGTGAAGAGCAAATGGTATATGTATATACGGAAGTCCTCAGCAAACATGAAGCACCCAACAAAAACAAATATTGTATATGGTGCATCTTTTATATAATATCTAGGCATAAGTCTACATATATGCCTATGTATGTATGCACACATTCCTATAATTTATATATGAAATGTTTTCAATTTAGTTATTTTGTATTCTAGAATAATTTCATCTAATGCTATCTATGGATTATTTGGTCAAAATGCATCAAAATAAGTTATCACACTTCCACAAAGTTGGTGAAATAGAAAAGCATAATAAAATATTAAAACAGACCTACAAACAATGAAAACCAAAGAATAAACAGTGTAAAGACTAGAGATTAAAATATTACTTTATTTGCTTGGGATCAGAGATCGTGTCAGATAACAGTACGTATAAAGAGTAGAAAAAACATGTAAATAGGTGAGTTTGTAGATAAAACAATTATAAGTAAGAGATGGAAATTTTTCTATAGTACTATTGGGTTGAAACATCATGGAGAACAACAGAACAAAAGAAGTATTGGGGAAATAACATATGAGAAAACTAAAAATTGTAAATGAAAGGCATATTAAGTGAATCCCAAAATGAGACAGTTTTTCCCCTAAGCTCAAGAAGCAAGTGAATAGTTTGAAAAGCAGTTAATTTTAAAAAGCTATTATTTGTTTGCCTAAAACCCACTGGCAATGTTCTCTAGGGATCAAATATATTTACATTCTGCAGAAAGGAAAATGGTGAAAATTTTGTGGGGTGTTTTTTTTGGACGGGATTTGTAATTTAGATGCATAACTCCTTATTTTTAGGATAGAATGCTATATTTAAAAATCATTAATAAGTAAGTGGTTGAGAGAGATTTCAAAGCACACATGCGCCATGATTTAGAAACCAAAACAGCTCTCATAAACCTCATTTGACAAAGTCTGATGTTAATATTTTCATCTTAAGATAAGTCTCAGGATTATCTCGGGTATTTTATAAGTTTGGCTAACAGTACAGCAAAAGGAGCTGTGATAAAATTTCTTGATAAATACATGTCCAGAAATATAGAATTTAATTATGAACAGGGACCACATATTTAACAAAGATCATTCTTAAAAAAAAAAAAAAAAAAAAAAAGCCAGGAGTGGAACAGGAAGGGTAGACAGGAGGCAGAATGAAATGAATAAATGAGGTAGCTGGCAGGAAGCCCTCTAAGCTTAATGTCTAGACCTACTGGGATTGGAAAATTGACATCATTTTGGTGGAAGACATCTCCTTTCAGCGAAATGAGTCTGGATCGATATCATTTTGTTATACCAAATTTAAATAATTTGAAAACAGACATTCCATACCAGGCATGGGACATTATTTGGATCAGTTTGTGTCTAGTACATGCATTCATTCTGCTGTTACTGAGTTTCAAACCTGTGACAGGCATCGTATGTAGGCACTGGGTACACAGTGACATACAGATGAGTATTTTCTGCCTCTCTTGGCAAAGAATTAAACCTCCAGAAAGCAAGTATACCCTCAAATAGTGAATCATATACATATTAAGATGGCGAGCAGTTGGCAGGATTAGAAATAGGAATATTCTCAAAGGTCTAGTAAGAATATTCAACAATAAAATTCTAAAATGTCTTTTAAAATAATGACTGATTTATCACCTGGACCGTAAGGAACATCTAAAAAAATTACAGTGCTTGCCTTGCACAGATTCTATTAAAAATGGTTGGATTTGATATTGTGATCCTTTTCCTAGCACTTTCCCCTCATATTCTTTATTGTGGAGCCTTGTTCTCATGGAGCAGAAGTCCTGTTTAGAAGGGGCCCCCATATTTTCTCAGGTTATATTCTTGGACATTTTTTATATGGGAAGTCTGTAGCTTTGTAAAATATATTATCAATAAGGATTATGCAGAGCTTTTTAAAGTCTACCATTTAATCTTTCTGGGATAATCTGAAGGGGGCCTGGAAGAAGGTCTTATGTGGTTGTGTGATGCAGAATGTAGGCATGTTTGGTGGCGACAATCTGGTTCCCTCTAATAAATTTTTCTGAAAACACCTACTCTTGGGTATACTTATAAAAAGCCCAAATCAATTCATTTCTGTATAGTTCATGCACTCCTTCACAAATAACCACTGTCAGGCAGTGCACTGGGTACTGGAGCTCAAGGAGAAATAAGACATTGTTCCTTAAGTGACAGGAAGCCTTGGAATATAATGTGCATAGATGTTTTGAATCTGACACAGTAGATTCCATGCTGAAAGAATACACTGGGAAGTGAGGATCCACAAAGACAGTAGGAACTAGCAGTGGAGAGGTGGCGCTATAGAGGTGATCCTGTGGTCCAGTGCAAAGAGGAGCCACAGCAAAGTTTGAGGCACAGTGAAGAGCCAACTGGGCAATAGTTAGCAATTCCTTCGTGTCAATGTGCTACCCCACCATAAAGGTGTGGCTCTATTCATGGCAGTCCAGAGTTTGAGGCTTGCTATGTTGGTCATTTTCTGTGCATTCCAGGCAAAGATGCTTCATCTCTGCAGTCTTCACTCTCATTGTCCATGATGAAGAAATTTTTTATTTTAAAGATCTTATTTATTTATTCATGAGAGACACACACAGAGAGAGGCAGAGACATAGGCAGAGGGAGGAGAAGCAGGCTCCATGCAGGGAGCCCGATATGGGACTTGATCCCAGGACTCGAGGATCATGCTCTGAGCCGAAAGGCTGTCACTCAACCACTGAGCCACTCAGACGTCCCTGTGATGAAGAAATTGAGATAGATGACCTCACCCATTCCTTTCAGTTCTAGAACTGCAACCCTGTGCGAGCTCATACCTTTGAAGATGTAAAAAATATGGGGACATTGGATTCTTTTATATTAAGATGCTTTTTGGAATGACGTATGAGAAAGAGTTTTATAAATCCTGATAAATTTAATTAAAACAAGGGGTTGAGGGATCCCTGGGTGGCGCAGCAGTTTAGCGCCTGCCTTTGGCCCAGGGCGCGATCCTGGAGACCCAGGATCGAATCCCACGTCGGGCTCCTGGTGCATGGAGCCCGCTTCTCCCTCTGCCCGTGTCTCTGCCTCTCTCTCTCTCTGTGTGTGTGTGTGTGTGTAACTATCATAAATAAATTTAAAAAATTAAAAAAAAAACTTTAAAAAAAAAACAAGGGGTTGAAAGAACCTGGCTGCCACTTTTGCATGTATGTATGTTGTAACTCGCACAACAGGATTTAGAATAGGTGAAGTCAAGGAAATGCACCTCTATCCTAAAACAAAACAAAACAAAACAAAAAATCCTTAGTGAAGAGTACCAAAAACGAGAATAATAAGTAAACACCTACAGTGTGGTATGTGGGTGTAATTGCCAGCATACTTTATGGAGCAGGTGGGGTTTCAGAAGCAATTTGAAGGAGAAGAGAAAGGTGGTCTGACATGCCTCAGTAGGAAAGCTGCTCAAGTGGAAGGGATGGGTGAGAGAAGACAGAATGTAAAATGAAAACAGGGAGAAAGAACCAGAAAAACAAAGGAAAAGAAAAAGAACAGCTGAGAGAAGGAGGACAGGAGGTAAGATACCTCAATGGAAATAAGAGCAATAAAGGACAAGGTAATTTGGGTACACCCAGGGTAACTAAAATGACCTAAACAAGACAGAGACATTCTGTAGAGAAGGTACAGAACTACCAGAATAGGAGATATTCCTTTGACGGAAGAACTAGAAGGATAGATTATGGAAATGTAAACAAAGGAGAAGAACCAGGACTCCACAGGAGCCTTCATCTGAAAGGAAATGGGAAGAAGCAAAGATTTTTATTTGGCAGTGGACCAGTATGACTCATTCACACATTATTGTGTGGAAATAATGGTGTCGTATGTTGCGGTGAACACAAGATGGGTAAGACGGATCCTCCACCTACCCTTGAAGAGCTTACAGTTGAAATGATTGAAAATAATTTCAGTTGAAAATTACTGAAAAATACTGAAATAATTCGGATACAGTGTGTACTGAATTCTAAGAGAATCAAAAAGAAATTTTTATGATTTACTATTAAATAAAGCTCCTCTCTGTGTTATCCTTTTGATATTTACGCCAAGTCTCGAGTAAATGGTACTAGTATTCATTAAGTATTAACAAACCTGTCTACATTCTCAACTTGCCTTTAGGGCAGAAGTTATGTACTTAAGAAAATGTTTCTTAATGGATTCTGAAATATTTTTTCCTCCCTCCCAAAACTTCCTCCAGGTCTCTGGTTGGATTGTAAATCATATTACTAACCTCCAACATTGGGTTGCTGTGGGCATATGATGCACTTTGATGGTATTACAACATAGGAACTTAACATTGCTACTTCATCTCTCCAACTGCTGTCACTGATAACCACCAGCCAGCTCCTCATTCTGACAACAGTGAGACAGAAAGAAGGGTTCAGATTTTTAAACTGAAATCAATCAGTATATGGTTGGAATAATTGATGGGGGAAAATAGACCATAATTTGACATAAGGCAAAAATGTCACCTTCTTCCTTTCCTCCTCCAATTTTTGTTGAAAAAAACTGATTACTTCAACTCTTGTTCCCCATTCCCAATTTCTAGCTCTCTGAATGATACGAATGCTTACAAACAGTCAGTATAGGAAGTTAACCCAAATCTACTATGAATCATAAATCCCTCCAACCTGGGAACTAACAAAATATTATAACCAGTGGTAACTAGAAGCAAATTCCTCTCCTAACCCAAAAAGAATTAACACCTGTTTCCGGTGATTTTTTTTTTTAAACGTTTACTACAGCATCTGTTTAGTCTGTGTTGTTCAGCCTCTTCTAAGTCACTGATTTCTGGTGTTGTGTAGGGTGGTAGAGAAGTTTTCAGACAGAAATAGTCAAGACATAGGTTGCACATTAAAAATGAAGATGCTGGATGTGGGATGCCTCATTAGATCGTCCATTGGAGAGTCAGTAAATGAAATGTATTGACTGCCCACTTTATGGACAACACTATAGGAGATTGATTCAGGTACACTTGCTATGGCATAGAATAAACAGCAGCTGAACACCTACTGTTAAATGAGATCATCTAGATGAAGATCTCTTACCCAGAGGGGCTCAGTGGCCTGTGTAGTGGAGGAAATAAGCTGGGTTCCTTGAAAGAGCTTCCAAATTCTAAATCAGGACAAATCAGAGGACTGGAGACAAATAACCCTAAGAAAGCAGCTCTCTCCATGGCAAACCTAGGCTTAAAGTCATGGTATTTACTTCATTTTTGACGCTGGGTTTTGTTTTTTAGTGAGTACTAGCCAAAATTTGTTTTTTAAATCTCAATTATTGCGACACACCTGGGTGATTCAGCAGTTGAGTGTCTGCCTTCAGTTTAGAGCATGATCCCGGGATCGGGAATCAAGTCCTGCATCGGGCTCTATGCAAGGAGCCTGCTTCTCCCTCTACCTATGTCTGTCTGTCTGTCTGTCTCTCTCTCTCTCTCTGTCTTTCATGAATAAATAAATCTTCAAAAAAATAAATCTCAATTGTTTTCTAGTTTTTAGCTATTGATGATTCTTTTGAAAATAAACTACTGTAAATGCTATTTATATATAATGCTTAAAAAGAACCCAAGAAAAGTGAGGAAAAAAATGGCTGGACTTTTTTTTACCCCCTGATTTAAAAATTAATGGTAGCTGAAATTTATGTCTTTATGGAGTTTTGGGCTTATTTGTAAAAAACTAAATATGTTTAAATAAATACTGTTTTCTTTTCAGATTCTACAAGGGTCTATGCAGAGTTTGTCTAAAATGAAAAGAAAAAATTGCAACTTAGTCATTTCAAACAAAAATCTTTCTCTTACTAGATTTTTGTCTGTCTCTTCTTTTTTCCTGCCCAGTCAGTTGGCCAGAGCAATCTTATTTAGCCCTGCTTCTGTTTCAAACTGCCTTCCTCATTCCACCAAATGCCCCACCAGACTATGAACACTTGCCTGGCATGCAGCAGGAACTTTGTAACCCGGTTTTAAAAAAATATATATTATTTATTTATTTATTTATTTATTTATTTATTTATTTATTTATTCATGAAACACACAAAGAGAGAGGCAGAGACATAGGCAGAGGGAGAAGCAGGCTCCCCGCAGGGCCTGATGCAAGATTCAATCCCAGGACCCCAGAATCACGACCTAAGCCAAAGGCAGATGCTCAACCACTGAGCCACCCAGGCGCCCCTATAACTCAGTTTTAAGTTCAGGAAAAATTGTCCCCATTTTCGACCTCAGATGAAGTCTTTTCTCTCCCAGTGAATTTTTCCTGACTCTTCTAGACCATTTTAATCTGTCCCTGTTTGATGTGTCCTAGTGGTCTTCTCTTTGCCATACACTGACTGACACTTGGTCTTGAACTGTTTTGCCATGTTAATTTAGGCAGAATACTTACATAACAGTTTATTATTTGTGTGTGTTCTTTCCCCGTTTATATTGTAAGTCCTTGAGTTTAGGAATCATGTTTAATATCTCTTGGTTACTGAACTCTTAGCAAAAAGTGCTATGTGGTCTTTAATCTCAGGACATAAACTACATCTGTAAGACAGTAATGCCCTTCTATTAATTACCATGAGAGCACACAACAGAAAATCTGTGCTGGTGTTTTTTAATGAATTACTTGGGCAAACTTCTCACCATGAGTAGTTTCCATCACATTTCACTTATTTTTTTTTCCTCTTTCTTCTGACTTATTTTCACACAAACTCAGAATTACTTGGAAAATATCCAAACTAAATTAGTAAAATGTCTGAACTACTGAGTATTTGTAGAAGCTGTAGGTTTATTATTTTCACTCACACATAATATTCGTTTGCTTGCCAACAAAATCCTGCTAAAAAGGTGCTACTGATCTTAAATATAAGTCTCTCTCTCTCTCGTAATTAATATATTCGTTCTCAGAATGGTAATGTATATTGCTATAGTCCTTGAAAACAGCTTTTTTTCTCCCCCGCCCCAGCAAGGTTGTACCTTTTTACATGCTCTATCTTCTTTCCCAACTCCCAATCCTATCACCAATTTCTGATATTCTTTATGTTATTAATTTTTAAACCTCTATTTATAAACGTTTGTTTAATCGTTGTTAATTGTCATAAAATTTAAATGAGTGGATTATAATTCTGAGGAAATTATACTATGGTTTCAAAGTCCACATGAAAGAGTGAGAATTAATCTTTGACAAGCAACTTTGTTGTGTCAGACAGTTTATATAGTATTCCATTCCATCTCCATAATAACCTGTCAAGTAAAGAGTAATAAAGGTAGTTACTCTTTAATGCAGGCATGCTACATGGTAGGCATGGTACTAAGCACTTTTATACAGTTCTCACTTGCTTCTCACATTAAACTCTTAAGATGTAAGTTTTATTAGTTTTAATTTACAGGGAAGAGTACTAAGACTCAAGGTCATTAAATGATTTGTCACACAGCTAAATGATGAAGCCATGAAATAGCAACTAATTGCAAAAAGAAGATTCTAAAGTTGCTTTCCTACTAAAACTGCTGGGTATGTTTGGAGTGAAAATTTTATAGCATCATTGATGCTATAAACAACATCCTGACTTCAGAGGGTCCTGACTGAGTCTGGGACCAGCTCTTCCTTGACAGCCACTGCCTAAGTTTGGGACTGGTGACATAGAGGGGGCTGAGGGCTCTGGGACATCTTTGAGAAATGATTCTGTTACATCATGCTTTGATGCTCTGAACATATAATGATGATAGATAAAATATAAATAACCAAATGGATGTAGTCAGGTTCAAAACAATTCTCCATCTTTGAGATCCAGAAACCAAATTTCAGAAATGGTTGGGACTGAAGCCAGGATTCTATAGGATTCTACTCCAGAAGTGGTAACAAGATTTAATTTCTGTGGGACAGAACTAAACTTGCTACTTAAAGCAGGGCAGAGAAGTTTCATTGCTTACAATAGAAGGCTAGAAAAAAAATTCTGTTGTTGATCAATACCTGGTATTAGGACTTTTGAGCTAGAGAGTTAAAGGGATAGGAAAAAAGATACAGTTTTATGACTTAAAACTGAATTAGCCAGATGCTGGCTCTATGATTCAACTAGCAAAGTCCTCTATATCCCTGTAGCACATCAGACATACATGAAATGCCTCATGAGACCTAGCCTGGTCTAGGAGTCTGAGATAGCCTGGGAGAAACAATGGCAAAAATATTAGCAAGGAAAGAATGAGCACATAGAAAAAATTCTTTCACTACAAATGGGCTTCAAACCAAGATTCCAAAATATGTGAATGAATCTAATGCTAGTAAAGCAGCAAAACAAAACAAAAATAATAAAAACCACAAACAAACAAAAATGCCAGCTGTTATGATACCAAGATTCCACTCCAGAAGAAATTAATTATATAGAAGAGTCTGACAAAGACTTTGAAATAAGTATGTTTAGAAGCTCGGAAAGATAAATGTAGGTAGGATTTCTACTAAAAGGAGTGACAAATTATGAAGCAAACCCAAGTATAAACAAAGCAAGAGCACTTGTGTTTAAAATTAGAAATGAAAAATAGTCCTTGAACTAAAAGTTTTGGTGGATAAGATAAACTCTAGACTGGAGACCAGTGGAGAGAGAATTCATGGTTTTTAAGAGTACAGACAATTACCTAGCTCAAAATAGAGGGACAAACTGACTTCTAATTGTGCATGAAACACAGTTAAGATACATGGAGCCGAAATCCAGACACTCCAGTCTTGCCTAATAGGAGTTCCAATAGGAATGAATAGAGGATGTCTGTGAGAGATAACATGGAAACTAAAGAAAACTGAAGAAAATAATGGCAGAAAAATTTCAGATTGGAGGCGTTATGTAAGTTCTCAGATTGAAATTGTTCTTTCAGTATTGAGCAGCAGTAATATACAAAAATATATGGTCAAGAACATGGCAATAAACTCTCAGGACACTGAGAGAAAGGAGAAAATCTTGAAGTCAAGTAGGGGGAATTAGGGAAGGCAGTTCCACCCTCTGGATTTTGGTCAAGAGCCTGGTACTGGAAGCTTATGCTGAAGATGGCTGGAGACTGGTTTCTCACTGATACCAGACGTGGCATTGTTAAGGACCAAAGCAGAACACAATTATAAGGAAAGCCTTCTTTCAAAATGTACTTAAAATGCCACTGTCAATTTACCTGCAAATGATCAGACTATAAACTGTGTTAAAACCCGGTAGGTGGGAGGCAGGGTAGGACACTGGCCTTAGTTATGGTACTCACAATCTGAATGAATTAGTTCAAGTCACTTCATCACTTCATCTGCACAGGAGGATAATCATCCCTCCTTTATCAGCTCTCCCAGTTTTGTTGCAAGTGAATTTTGTGCATAGGAGCTCTTTATAGACCTTACAGACAATTGTAGGAAACTGTTATTTCTTTATTATAGAAATGAATGTAACCTCTGGTTTTTTGACCTCTTGGAGTTCATATGTTAGATTTAGAAAAAGCAAGTAAACAAAAAATCCTCACAAAAAATACGAAAAATATTTGCAAAGCTGCTTGTTACAACTAAGCAAAAATTATCTTGGATGCACATCAAGTGTGGAGGTTTGAAATGAACCAAAGCCATGGGTTTAATCAGGTTATGTTTAGTATTTCTAAAAATGACTTTAGATAGAATTGTTCTATCCATTTATTCCCATTTTATATTATGAAAATAGTTAAGCATGTACCTAGGTTTAATAATTGTTAACATTTAACCACATTTACTTTATCTGTATATGACTATTTTTTTCTGAATATTTGGAGGCAAATTGTAAACATTATACCATTTCACCCCTAAATATCCAGTATGCATCTCATAACAAAAAGAGTATCCACATAACCATAATACCATTGTCATATCTAAGAAAGTTAATGGAAGTAAATACTCAATACCATTTCATAACCAGTTGAAATTCAGATTTCCCCAATTTCCTCAAAAGCCTTTTTTTTTGCTGTTTTCTCCCCAAATTAAAATCACCACATGCTACATTTATTAGTTGTCTTTTTAATATCTTTCACCTGAGAATCATGCCTCCATCTTTTCTATTTTTTCTCTGCGACATTGGCTTTTTGAAGATAACAGACCAAGAATATTTTTGATTGGTGTTGAAGAATATTTTGTATTTGTATACTCCTCTCCTCCCCCCTCCCCCTGCTGCCAGTGTACTGCTTGTTTCTCTGTGCCTGTATTTCCTGAAAACTGGACTGTTTGTCTAAAAGCTTGGTTAGATTCAGGTTTACGTTTTAGATGAACGTACTTTATTATGATGTATTATACTACACATTGCATCACATTGAGAGACACATAATGCCAGGCTATTTTATTGGTAGTAATGTTAAGCTAAGTAGTCTGGTTGCAGTGATTACCACCAAATAAATCCACTGTAAAGTTAAATCTTTCTCTTTGTAGTTATTAAAGGATAAAAATTGGGTAGCTCCAGAATAATTTTTCTCTTAAAGAGTTTTAGCATCCATTAATGAGTATCCTGGGCTCCTTTATTTGGCATTGCAAAATGGTGAATTTTCTGTCATCCCTTCTACTGTGAGTACTTTCATAAAGAACTTTTTCTCATCAAATAGGCATGAACTACATTTCCTCCTAAAAAAGCTTAGTGCTTCTGTGCCTTTAATTACCAATTTTCAGGATAAGAGATTTATGTAATAGTCACTTCCAGTGGTGGCAACTAAGATTTTTTTTTCCTTTTCTGTTCCTGAGGGTTGCTATGAACACAATGATTTTTTTTATAGTCCATGTTTTGTTTAAAAAAGTCAAAGCAATTTATAACTGCAAAGTATATATATTGTTTTTGCTTGATGAGGTTCAATGTGAAGCCTAAGTCCTAATGGAATGTAGTTTGCTGGGGGGAGGGGGTGTTAATCAGAATAATTTTTTTAAGTATACATTATTAAAATCCTGATCACTTTTTTTAATTTATGAGATGCTCTTTCCTGAAAGTCTCTGAGTACCTTAACCAGAGTATAACTGAAAACAAGAATGTCAAAAAGGCACATTTAAATTGTTCTCAAAATCAATCAAAAATAATGAGGTGCTGGGAAAAAGTTGTATCCTTGATAATTACATCTATCAGTATCAGAAAACAAAAGAGAACAATCAGGAAATGACAACCCCACTCCCAAGTAGCACATTAAAAAAAGGCTAATGAAAAAAAGTCTCTTTTAAAAATTGTACTAAATTAGCATTTCAAGTAAATTGACAACTTAAGCGTTGATAAAGGCCAATCTGGGGCCCAAACAATGGAAGTTCTGTTTCTACTGTTATCTGCTTTTAGAAGAAATGATCTCACTTGACTTTTTTTTGTGTTGTTGTCTTCTATATAAATGGAAGTAATTGTCCTAAGGGAGGTGACAGTCGCCCTGTACTCCTTAAGGGTTAGGACAACCCTGGAGTATTGTGCTTAATTTAGGGTTCTGTTTCTTAGAAGGTTGACCTGGAAGAGAGTAAAGTAACCAGGATGGTGAAAACTGTTCAAAACGTTTCTATTCTCAATTTGAAAAAGGGTTAATGTAATTGTCATATTAGATAAGGGATCCAACCTCTTCTTTACGGCTCCAGAGCCTAGAGTTAGGACCAATGGCTGACAGTAGAAAAGCAGATTTGGGTCTCAAATTAGGAAGAAGTCCTTTACAAACTCAGCTGTACAGAGCTGGAGGGGATTTACTTCCAAGGGAATGAGCTCCCCAACGCCAACCAGCACCGTTCAAAGGTTATGATCACTTCACTTAAGGATGGTGTATGGGTGGGCAGGCATCTCTCACATATTTTGCTAAAAGTCTATCATAATAAGGATGCTTTAAAGGTTATTTAAAATCATTTTTAAAAAGAGAGATAGAAGGTAAAAATGAATTTTATGTCATGGCTTTCAGAAAGAACACCTTAACACCTCTCAATTTACATATCATTGCTTTGTATTTGGGAAATGTGAGCTGTGTGGGGAGGCAAAGTTCAAATTACAGCATTGTTAAGATCATGGTATACGTTGTTTTTGATGACATGAAATTCTTATTTCATTCAGCCCCAAATTTAGGAGCTTATAGATAAGAACCTGACTTTGTTAAGAATAGAACATAACATTTTAGACACTATCTTAAGAGTAGAATTAGTATTTGAATTATCAGCAGTGACAAAAGCCTTCTCCTTCAATGATAAAAGAAAACTTGTGTACATAGATCTTCAAATATGTCAGTTCATTTTGAAGGTAGTAGTAAGTGCTGGTATTTTATTATTTTGGCTTGTCAAGTGATTTTATTCTTTATTATTAGTCCAGGAAAAAAAAAGTCCTAGTATATTCCACCAACATATTCATCAGTCATCATTTTTGGAGACAGTTTTCGACATATTGTATGTTTTACTGTGCTAACAAGAGAAAAGACTAGCCATTAAGTTTATGTTTCTTTGTTTTTCAGCAAGGTCACATATCAGGAATAATGCTAGAAGTATGCTAATAAACAATATATAATGTAGGTCATCTGGGAGTAAGAAATATTTTCTAACTAGTTCTAAAGGGAAATATTGTTAAAAAAGGGATAGATGTTATTTACGCAACACATGTTGCTCTATATGTCACCATCAAAAGCATCTTGTAAACAGCTCAGTGCAGTAAATCTTCCTCGGTGATCGTCAGGGTTTTCAACTCCGTGTTAGATTTAGATTCAGCACATTCAATTCACGATATGCCTAATGTACAAAGCCTGTTAGGTTATTGAGAACGCTTCCATTGGAAATAGGCCTGCTCTTCTGTATTTTACAAGGAATGCTACAATCCTGTGTTGCAGAAGCTAATACTATGTTAAGTGGCAAGGAAAATTTTACATGAACAGCATTTATAATTTTAATTGCTTTTGAATTTACGCTAAATTTTTGTACTTGATTTTGATTTTGTTGAGTTCTTTAAAATTAATTATGATTTACAGACTGATATTTTTAATTGCTACAATTAGTGAAGCAATTTTATATGACCACGGATGAAATTATAATTCTGTAAGAATGCCTTAACAAACTGTCATTGGTGTACTTTTACAAATGTCATTTTTTTCACATTTGGGAGCTTTCAGAATGGTTTATTTTGTTTTCCAAGATGGTTTTTAATTGAAAATATCAAGTTTCATCATAAAGGAATTTATGTAACTGTGTTCTAGAAAACATAACCAATACTTTATTTATTGAGTTCACCTAAGATGTACTGAGCCATATGGGGGACACAGTGATAAAGATGTGAAATCATAAAGGCTGCTTTTATCCGACAGCCTAGCACTTGGAATTAAGAGAGCTTATTTCTCTTCTCAGCTCTAGGGCACTCTGACATCAGGCAAATTCTTTCTACTTCCCTGGGCCTCAGTTTCTTTATTTATGATACAAGAATTAATAAATTCTGTTCTCTCCCCTTGCCAGGACTTTTATGTAAAATGATAAAATGATGTTAGAATGCTCAGTATGGTCTTATTTCTATGGGAAAAAGTGAGTATTTAAAGGGTAGTATTGAGCAACTTCTAAAACACCTAAATTTTAGACTTCAGCTAAAAATTATAATTACTGAATGTCTTAGCTAGATTCTGCAAGTCTTATTGGCGGTTTTACTAAGGGGTATCTAGAAGTAACGTCACAGACATTTTGGTTGGAATGAAATTGTGATTGACCTATGAGGACATCAGTTTCTGAAACTCGGCCATGTGTTACAGATTTTTATTTTTTTTATTTATTTTTATTTTTTATTTTTTGTGTGTGTGTGTTACAGATTTTTAATATTAAACTTCTGTTTTTGAACTTAGGAATCCTTAAAAATATATTATGCCATAATTATGTGCCTCCATTTCTTCCAACTGTTGTAGCTAAAAGTATAATATTAGGATCAAACCACAAAATCTTAATAAGAAACTCATAGAACTTTGCCCAAGCAGATCCACAGTAGCATAGTTAGCAAGACATATAAGGCCAACATCTCAAAAAAAAAAAAAAAATGCTGTGAGTAGTGTTGTTGTTTTTTTTTAAGAAAACAATAAAAAGTGCATGTGTCTAAGTAATTCTATTTATACTTGTTTTCTCAGAAGAAGACCTATCAGTGCATCAAGTGTCAGATGGTTTTCTACAATGAATGGGATATTCAGGTTCATGTTGCAAATCACATGATTGGTGAGTGACGCTCTAAACCTTATTACAGATAGCTTTTTCTTCTATTCGTGTATAATCACTGCCTATATAATTAAACAGAGTTAAAGATGAATTAATTGTTCAGCCATCAATGTTTTACCTAGGCATGATTGATTTTTATAACTATTATTAGGCCTGATAAAACATTAGCACATTTTATTTTCTGCAAGGGCTAGTTTAGACTTCTGCAGAGGATTATATATCTACTGACAGTCAAAACACAGGTGATTAACAAATTAAACTTCTAATCATTTTTGCATTATTGAAAACTAACAGGAATGGTTAATGAACTGGATGTTAGCTTTCCATAGAGTTTTAGACAGGTTTTAATTTCAGAAGTTATTATGGTAATGGCACTGCTGTGTGTTGCTTAAGCATCTTTGTATCAAAATCTAAAGTGGTGAGTTTTTGTGATAGGGAAACATAAATAATTTAAATTGCCATAAGATCGTTTTATATGTATGGTTTCAACAGCCTGGAAATAATCATGATCATAAAGATCATGTAAAGAATTCAGTAATCATTTTTTATTTCCCCACCAAATTTTACGTAGATCTTTATATAAGTGGTTTGGGTGAAGATCTTGGAAGTCACTCTCGGCCAGTGTTTTCAGAGGTTTTGCCTTTATCATATGGACTAGAGCTAAAAGGATAATTTTTTTCAGTTATTCATATTGTCCCATTATCCCTTAATTCCTCTGGGGTTACCTCTTATGTTTTTTAATTTGATAAGCACTTAGTAATAACACTAAGAGTTTTACCAGCCAATTAAACTTTATCAAGCAGATCTTTTTCTACTAGTAAAATGACAATTGTTATTACTTTATGCTATTTTTGTTACTCATTTGTGTTTTTATACTTCGAGAGTTTTTTATTTCATCCTCATCTGATCGTATTCTATACTACCATAAATAATTGTGATATAATACTAAAAAGTCCAATTAACCTCATGCTCTCCTATTACCAAATTCTTAAGACAAGCAAGAAAATTCAGCATTTTTGACTCTGAACTTGGTTTCAGGGGTAAACAAGTTTTATTATACACTAATCAGAAGCACTCTTAAGAATGCTCAGTGGAAGGGTTGCTCCAACTATCATTACTGATCATGAAAAGCAACCATAACAGAACTCCTAATTCTCTTACAGAAATTAATGAACATAAATTCAAAAGCATGTTAGAGAATTGACTAATAGTTTTTCAATAGGATTTGTTTTATAGTTTTTCAAATGACGGGTCTTTAGGAGGATAATTGCTTATCAAAGACTAAGTACATAACTGTGCAAAAGGGAATGTACACACAACAGCCAGAATATTGATCACTCTATCTCTACATTTTCCAGATTTAAGCACTAATATTATTAGTGATTTTCTAATACATTAAATAACATGTTCTCCAATGTGATAGAATAACAGTGACAGCTTTGCTGAATATTTAGCAGGTAATGACAACATGTAAGAGAGATTTAAATAATGTGTTTCCTTGCAATTTTCTTTTATTTTGGATTCCAAACAGATATTCTTTATAAACTTTCAAAACTGCTTTTTGGGAGGAGGGGGTGGGAATGAAAAAGAATGAATTGTTCTTGCCAGGAGAAATGCTAATATTTTCCGTCTCTTTATATCTTGAGTAGAGTTTATTGGTGGCAGTCATTCATAACCCTGCTTCATGCTACAGTTTTACATGGGCTTCAGTGAAAATGTTTCTTGGAATTTGCACCTTATGGAAAATTTAGCAAAATGCTGTAGGTCGTGCTTCTGTGTAGTTTTATTCTACATACATTTATTTTTGGTCCTGGATTTTGTTATTCACCCCAAGAACCAGAGGAACAGATTGAATATATTTTTCACCATGATATTAATGTTCTTGTCCATACATCAAATTTGAATTGAATGTTGAGCAGTGAAAGGACTTTTTTGATTTTCCAATTTAAGTATCATTTGGCCATAAAATTCATTGGTTTGTCCTGGTCCTTCTTTTTAAATTGCTTTATACCTTTCCTTTTATATTTCTTTTACACTCCTTGCAACATTAGTGCGTTCCCAGGGCTTTCTCCCTCTACCTTATGTGGATTAATATGACACTAACTTTCTCTTGGGATCTGAGCATTTAACAATTCACCTTCTATCAGAGAAGCAAATTCTATTCCTTTCCACAGAGGGCCTAGTTATTTAATATTCATACTATTTTTAATAATAAAATATGTAATTCTCTTGCACTTGAGGCCTAAACAAATGAATAGCATCCATTTAATTGTTTTATCTGTTGACCATGCATCCAAGTCCTTAAACTCCAGTCGTGTTGTTAATATCTACAGAAAGCGAATGCATAATGGGATGATGTCACAAAGGCTAAGATATCCTTTTTTAAAATCCCAGTGTGATACTTAGTCTTTCAAATGAGGCAAGCAGCATTATTTTGTTGACTAAAATACCTCCATTGAGGGTAGGTATTTTTAGGTTGTGTGTCTGTGTATGTTTTTTGTCTAATCAAAAAATAATCTCAACTAGACATTTAGCAGGAAAGAAGGATTAGAGACTATCTGAAAAGCCTCTTACTCTTTTTGTTAAGAGGGTATATAGTGTTTTTGCAGATTTCACTCTACATTTCAATCAGTCTAGAGGAAGGATTATGTCACCTGATGGAGGTCTGCAGATGACCCAATGAGGTGTAACTTCTTTAACCAAGTCATTTGCATTTGCTTCTCTGTAGCACACATGTTTAATGCAACTGCAGTGTCAGACGACCTCCATGCTTCTTTCTGGAAGTGCTGGTCTCAGGCTATTGGCCAGGGACATTTGTGAAAGGAAAACCATCAATGTTTCTACCAGGTACATACCGGAGATGCTCTGCTTTAAGTGCTGTTTTGCAGCTAGGTGTGGACACATGGTCTACGTTGCAGGGATAATTACTCAATAAAAATGCATCAGGGATTTGACTTATGTCTATTAAGGAAAAAAAGAAAACCTCACTTTCCACTACATTTTGACACAGTTTCAGTAAGAAATCAGACCAGTGACTATTTAGGGGTTTCTTTTCTTCTTTACACACACGCAAAAAAGAGCTACAAAACATTTTAACAGCTTTCCTGGGGAAAAGATTTCCCTCTTTTCAAGTCTGCACAGATGAGAAATTTTTTCTTGTCTTCCTTTGTTCTTTTCACATAGTTTATGTTGGCTTTTGACCTGAGAATACAGAAAGAAGCCATTGTGTATTATGTCTTTTAATTCATTTTTTCCTAGTCTCTATCAGCATAGTAAATATTTATTGTTATTTTCTTCTTTGAGATTTCTGTTATTATTATTATTTGGTATGGATTAGCACAGATAGAGATGAAACCAGGGGATTTAAATGTGTTTAACCCAGCAAAGGAATTGCCTCATATAAAATTATGAGGCTCAACAGCAGTAGAGTAAATTTGTAAGTGCTCTGAATAAAGGGCTGTTAGGCATGTGATAATATAAAGAGATGACATTGCCAAGAACTATTTATGAGAAGCTTAATTTTTTCACTCTGATAATTCTTGACCAATAATTACCAGCCTCTAATTATCTATTTTAGTTAGAAAGAAATTTCGATCACTACGGAGGTTGGCATTGCAACCAGCGTATAAATCCCCAAAGAGACAAATGTGTTCCAAACAGCCACAAACAACTGTCTCATGAAACATAGTGAGCAAATTGCAAACGGCTGGTGGTAGACAACCAGCAGTACACTCACCATCGAAGGCCAGTCCGCTTGACAAAGAAATGATCAAAGGGGAGAAACACCATTATCCTTGGAACTGATTGCTACACTCATGGACTTTGGAGGATAAGTGGTGAGGATATAGCTATGGCCATTTCCAGGCCTCCTTTTCAAAATTCTCAGACAGATAATATGAAGCGAATGGGTATAAACCATATACCTAGGAATTATTTTTAAAAACTGACTTAGAACTGATTACTTAATAAGCTTTGGGTTTTTTGTATTTTTCATCTGAAAAGAAAGACCAGTGCTATAATGGCAAATTTGTATCTAAGGTGGCGGAGCACCCTGTTTTGTGAAAAAAAAAATGGGAAATCCACAAATAGTCACTAATAAACGTGTCCTGGATAGATCAAGGATGATGCTTAGAGCATTTAGGGGAAACAAATGTATTTATCTCTTAGAAAAGTAAAGCTAAAATTTGGAACTATAAATGATAACTAATAGGAAAACACTGATGTAAGGGTATTGACTATTTTGGTTCAAATCTCTAATACTCAGTGTTTCGTAGTTATAATTTTTAAAAGACCACGAAAAGATTCAAGTTTTCTGCAATGCACATGGGAAGATATATACCCTATGTGTTATGTTCCATGCGATATACATCACTGATGTCAAGACAAAAAGAATGCATAAATCAGTTTTGTACACTGTAGTGAATTTTTAGTCTGTTCTTGTGGCAAGTGACATTCATATGTTCTGCAATTTGTTTGATGCCCAAGGTCACAAATGGCATTCTTTTCCTTCCATTTCTTTAGTGGATGGTGTGCTGTGTGACTAATCTTCATTATAGATTTGTGACATTCAGTATCACTTCTGGAACATTTCAGCTTGAGTGCTCTTGCTTTACAATAGACTAAAACCAATATTTTGAGGTCTGTAGTGGTTTTGGATTTTATATGTCTTAAGGGGAAATATCCACAGATAGGGATCTCTGCATAGGAAGATAAAGGACCATGTTGCACTTTAAACTCTCAGCTTTCATTGGCAGTTTTAAAAAAATGAATAGAAATGAATCTACAGTAATGCATCTATGTGAGGGGATATATATACACACATATACATATAAATAAATATATATATTTATGTCTGTATATATATACACACACATATATATATATATGTATCTGCACTATCCTAAGAAACTCAAAGTCATTAGATTCTTTGTGGAGTTTGCGTTAATTCTAAATGACAAGACTATTGAGTTCTAAGTCATCCTTTGATAGCTTACAAAACTCAGGGAATTAAGAAACAAGCATTTGGTGTTAAATATGATGAAATACTGGCTTATTTCATCAAGAGCTGGATTAAAAAAGATGAAATCTGGACAGTTTAATGGTACCAGAAAGCTACCCTCATGTGGGCAATGCTGGCTTATTTGAAAAGCCCATAAAGGGTTTCTACATGGACCATACAAAAGGGATACTTTCTCTTTAATAGCCATCTGTACAGGAGAGATGAGAAGTGGGCCAGGTCATCTCTCCTCAGCTGTCATGATATTAACGTAGGTAATGGAGCAAGCTCGGCGTTCTGCTGGGTGTTGTTTTTCATAGATGTTCATCGATTTACACAGATAATTCTATTTATTTCTTAGCGTTGGTCCAAGTGAACCAGGCACAATAACAAACATCAAAGCATTTCAAATGACTTTATCTTTGTTGGTAACGTAACTTTTGTCTAAAAAATGGTGTCACACCTACTGTGCAGATGGCTGCATGATTTGTAAACCAGCCAAAACATTTAAACAAATGTGTGATCTGGGGATAGATTAAATAAAGGATAAAATGGAGTGTGGGCCACAAATTCTAATAATCAGATGATTTTAAGTTGTGTGCAGTGTGGAGTGATGGTCACAGTGATAGCAGGGAAAGCTTGCCAATGACAGCAAGGTGCCTTATAGATCTCAGGATGGAGCCTGTGGCCTGGTAGGCCTCAGTTTGAGAACCGCACATTTGCTGTACAGCTGGCAGCTCTGTATGGGGACATCAGATAAAACTTATGTAAAATGAAGTGTTATTGCTTAGTATGAAATTGTTCAGAGAGGGAATTTGCAGACAGTAACTGAAAACAGAATTCATGGTACCAATGAAGCAGACTGTAAATATGAAGAGGGTTTAATTATCTGCGCAATTTAACAAAAATTCAAGATGTATTCAGAAAGGACATACGCAGGCATAAATAGAGCATAGCTACACTGTTTACTGAGTGCAGAATGGGGCTGCAGGAACTTATCAAGCCTCTCCTATAATAAGGTTTCCTAGAAACAAAGACATTTTAAAATAAAAGAAGCCAAAAAGACGTAAAAAAAAAAAAAAAAAGTCTTTCTAGAATAAGATAGTTTTCAAGAGCTCATCTTGATTACTCGGATTCTTATTTCTGAAACAAATTTTAAAGAAAATCTCTGAGCCCATTTCTTAATTTTGGTGTTAAGCTACTAAAAGAAAGTCAGAGGTGTTTATCCTTGTTTTGTGTTTTAGCCTGCACCTAGCAGCTTGGATTTAGTTAAAAAAAAAAAAAAAAAAAACTTGCAGTTGGTGGAGTTTTTCATCTACAAGCCCCTAACAAAACCCCTGAGCCATTCCTTGTGATGATAATTTTCCATGAGACCGAGGGTTCAGATCAAGTCCATAGAGAGGTTGAAGATTCAGTTTCTTGCGACATTTTAAAACGTACTGCCCTTAAAGAGGCCTCCGAAAATTGTTGTTCTCAGGCCCAATTACTAGATGCCAGCCTTCCATCCTAGGCTCTGTACAGAGAAGCTGGGGAGAGAGTCTGTGCCAGATGGACAGTTCCATGTGACTGGCTGAGACACACTGGCCGGGCTTCTGGCTCTGGTTTGGTCCTCGCCTTTGACTTGCTGGAGAATAGGCCACAAGTGTGTCTCTGTTTCACTCCCCTGCTTGATATGTGGATTCTCAAATGCCAGTGTCCGTTTCTGAATGAAGTTTGCAAAACATTTCTGAATGGGAGGCACCGAGAGTCATGGACAGTAGACACGAAAAGATGGACCCCGCCTGCACCCGTGCCCACGTGCACACACACCCCGTGACCTGCTTCCCCCAGGTTCCTTCAGACACGTAAAAAGTCAAGGTCTCTGCTGACCCAATTCCAGAGGTCATTTCCTAGTTTCTGGGCTGTTAATAGCAGTAAACAAAAGAAACAGAGCCAATATGGAGAGTGGGTATCGAACTTCAGCTGCTCATATTGTTGCATTTGGTGAGCTGATGGGGTTTCGTAGGTCACCTTTAGAATTATGCCTATGACAGCAGTAGCTACCTGCCAAGATTGCAAGGTATCTCACAGCTCTCAGGATGGCGCCTGTGGCCCGGTAGGCCCCAGTTGGAGGGGTACACATTTGCTGTACAGCTGGCAGCTCTGTATGGGGCAGCCGTGTGGGCTGCTAGGGAGCTGGAAAGGAGACAAGCATGAAATTTCTTCTAAACCCAACTCTGTTTTTCTGTACTGTTGGCTGCTTCTCAGTTCCTTGACAAAAAAACCAATCAGGCACCCTTTAATCCGCCTGTGATTACCACTGGTATAAAAAGAGAAGCATAATGAGGAAAAATGCCTCGTTTTGTTGCCTTCAAAAGCCAACAAATTGGAGTTAACTTGACAGGAAGTGGCTTAATAATTAGATTATTTATTTATTCCTGACACATATCCCCCTGTTACTGGTCTCAGGAGACCCTGTAGATGGTACGATTTTCAAGCTGCCATTACTTCGCTGTCTTCTGCGAACAAAGAAGCTACTGTCTATCAGTCAATTAAACGCACTCTTTAAGCAGAGGCTTCGAAGACCTCAATGGAGAGAGCCCTGGGACACTGTGGCTGATGATTCCTTTCTCTGTACTGTACATCACACTCTCAACTACAGTCCCCACAGAGATGGAATAAAGTCATGCATTAAAATATCACTTGTTGATTTGTTTGCTAATGAAGAGCCATTGAAATGTTTGTGTATTTCTATGGCAAAATTGTTGATAAAAGGGCCTACTTGCCTGCATATCTGAGTTCATCTGCTGTGAGTGCTTATTTAAGAATTATTAAAATTAAAGTCGATAAACAACAGAATAAAAAAAAACACCCTCAGAGAACAGGAGTTTTCTTGCCGTCTTCATCAAATTAAGTGAATAAAGTCAGGAAAAACAGAGGAATTGGTGTCATCTTGAGCTCTTGCTTACACTGCATTAATCCAAACATGGTTTTCTCTGACATAAAAATGTAAGTCGTTTTCAGAGTATCTGGGAGCTACACCTTTTAAGTATGAAAAGATATCAGAATCCCTTCGTGAGAGTAATATACTTGAAAATTTTGTTTTTTTTTTTTTTTCTTTAAGACGAATGACATTTTTGCTGCCATTTCTCTAACTCGGTGAGTATGAGCAGAGTATGCTTTACTAGGGAGCTTAGTGGGGGCTTTTACAACCAGACTAATAAAACATCTATGGCACGTCAGACTCAAACTCACAGTCACATGGATTGTAAAGAAATACAGCTTTCCTTCTATGTTCCTCTTCCTGTTTTCTTTTTTTTTTTACCCCTTTTTCTTTTCTTAACATTATTTTATTTCCATCTAAGTGGTGCTGACTTTTCAACCACCATGTAGTTAAGGTTTTTATCCCTTAATATATTCATCAACTTCTTACTACTTACTGTTTACTGTGTACAAAGGTTGCCTTGGCTGGACTTCTCTGGCTCCCATTAATTGGTTTTATATTTTAAGAGTACATCTGCTGTTAGGTTGGAGGTCTAGAGGTCTGTCTAGGTTGAAAGACTCAGATAATATTGTGACAGCTCTCTGCTGAAATGTTTAGCTATCGCTCTGCCACTTAAAGGGATAAATTTGGGATTTAAACCAAGGCCACTGAACATTGAAAAGTGTCCCCTCTTCCTCCCATCAGACTTTGTAAATGTAATCAAGGTTTTAATGATAGTTTTCATGATTACCTGACAACAGGCTGTAAGGAATTAATTCAAGACATCATCAGATGGTCATATTCCTTATTTCTACCCTGTTATTCCAAGTCATTTTGTTAGAAAAAGCTTAGATACTCGGAGGTGTTCTCTAATAGAAAATGAATTTGAAACCCTTTCATTAATTGGTGATTAATATATTTCAGGATTAGTTTAAGCAGGGCCCTACCTCCTGCCCAGTCAAGTATGTTCTGGTTAATATCCAATTATCTGCACCTTCGTAGTTATTATGTCTTAATATTTCGGATATGATAACCAGAAACTTGAGAGTAATGCTAATGAGGAGCACAGAGCAAGAATTAACCAATGACATACTCAATGATCCTTGGTGGGGAAAGAATCTCTTTCTTCCCCTTAATGCCTTGCTTCAGCATCTTCTGGGCCCTGACTGAAAAGTAAGACTTTCAACCACAGCAGGCAGAACTCAGAAAACGAATCATTTTCTCTTGCAATACTAGGAACCTGAAGGTGCAGTTCACCTACAAACATTGCTTAAGTTTATTTTATGGAGACTAGGAATAGGCAACGGAAAGCCAGTTTGTGTCTTCAAACAGGAAACATCATGTTCTGCAAAGCCGCAAGTTGTTACCTCTCCAAAGGATGTTTTAATTCAGATGAATTTGAAATGCCTTTAATATTTCACTGAGGAAACACTTTTCCCTGCTACCTTTAGTCTTTCTCACCTCAAATTTATCACCACGATGTATACATGTTGCGCCCCTGTCGAATTTTTTGTGCAGGCAGTTTCACTTTCGAACAATCTGACGAAGCTCCCCTAGCAGTGCCTGCCAGGGTAGTATGTGCTGCTTCAAAACACGTAGCTTTAAATAGTGCACTTTGTACATTACCCCTTTATATGCTGTATTGTAATGAAGCAACATCAGTAAATTGCAATGAAGGGCGATTGTTGCATGGGGATGACTACTACACCTTGGGGTCCATTTGCACCAGATTATTCTTTTTATTGTTATTATTACTTCCCATCTTCTTTACTCTCTTGCTGCCGAACTTGCTGTTGGCCACCGGTGCAACACAGAGGGGATCTTAAGGAACATTGCAGGCATCATTTTTTCCTCTTAGGCGCATACCAATCACTGTTCAGTTCCAAGCTCAGATATCCTGGGGGCTTTGTGCGTCTTTATTGATGCTACTTTACTCTGTTGACTTCATTCGTAATGTCCTTCATCTTCATCTTCTTAGGCGAACAAATTTACTGTGAATAAAAGTGATCCGTTTCTTTTCAAACATTTCGTGTAGGTGTTATAAATTTGTAGTTGGGATGATCAGCTGATCCATCCCTTCCCCCAGACAGGTTTAATAATTTAACGCAGGGGATTGAGAGGGGATTACCGTTTAAGAGAAAGATTTGTATTTGCAGTGTCTTCTTGGATTTCCTTAAAACACAGATTAAAGTCATTATGAATATTATATGCATTCGTAACATCTCTTTACAAAATGGCTTATTTCCTGCCCCCAACCAACTACTGTCCCCCAATAACTAATAAATAAAATAGTGTAGATTTAAGTGAGGGAGCCTCAGTTCTTATTGAACGGAATTGTGAGTAAGGTTTTAGTTTAGGGATAATTATCTGTGAATTTGGGGTGACTCTTCATCTTTCTACCATCATAATTTTAATACCTGTGTCCATTTGTTTTTTCAAATTGTTAGTGCAGCTGTTGTTCTGTTTTTCTTTTCCTAAGGCTGGGCTCCTGTGCAGCATTCAAACTAAAATCTAGAATTAGAGCTGACACACCTTCAATTGAACTATCAAGTCTTTTAAAACTGCTTGGCCAGTGACGCCAGTCCCGCGCTATTTGACTGTACATGCTTCCGATCGTGGGCCAAAGAGCATTGATTTTTAGCTGTCATTTCTAGTGCACATACTGTAGAATTGAAATTTAAACCTTAATCCACTCAGTAATGCAATTAATTTTTAATGCGCAGTAATACTAATTGAAATAGCCTGAATTTAGTAAGTCACCACAAGACATTTTCAAAAGCAAGAGTCTCCACTGAGAACTGGAAGGACAGATGATCATTGTTACAGTGTTTACAGGATAAATGCTTGCTCTGCAAACCTCAGTGGAAAGGGAGTTTTCTTTAAATTAGACCATAGTATATCTCTGTGAATAGAAATATCTCAGAGAGAATTCTGACCCTCTGCCCACCAGAACAGGTGAAAATTTTTCTGATTAACTTTAAAAAAGACAGCATCGTATTAGTTAGAAATATCTTAACATAGTATATGTAAAAAATTATATTAACCCAGTTTTTTTTTTTCAAAAGAGCAATCATAAATAGTTGCAGATGAAGTCACCTGCCGACAGTGTCATGGTCAAAAGCAACAGTCTCAATGGGTAATCTCATTATATGATGTATATTTGAGATACTGTTTCCAAATTTGATGAATACACATACTCTCTCAGCTGCCTATAAATCTGTTGCCTTGTTTTGGTGTATTTATATTCCTGTAAACAAAAATATACTCTACTTGTATTTCAAACTGTGTTCCTTTAGCTTTTGCATATTATTTCAAAATGCCCTTTTAAAAGTTTTGTGAAGTGGTTCTTTTTTTTCTAGCCAGAGTAAAGCAAATTCTGCGCAGTAAAACCGAGTAGGTTTCTAGTCATTTCTACACTAAAAAGGTTCTCCATCCACATTTATCTGCTAGTAAATGAGGACTTTTTAAAATGCGTCAGTTCTACTGATGAATGGGCTTGTGAGTGTTCAAAATGAGCACCAGCATTGCTTTAAAAAAAAAAAAAAAAAAGGCCAGCATTGTATATCATGCTTTCATGGCTCTCACATTATAGTATTTAATAAGCTGATAGTGCTGTTAAATATTTAGTAAAGGTTCCCTTGTAACCCTGCTATCTATTCAGATGGGATTTGAAGACATTTTTTCAGTACATAAGTAAAAATGATGTTCGAAAACTTGAAGTGGTTGTAGCATGGCATCTTTTCTAAATGAAGTGTGGGGTAACACGGTGCAAATGAGGTCAACAGATTCATGCCTACCAACACCTGAGTCATTTCACATGCTTTGAACTCAGGGTTCGAACTGGTTTTCACTTTGTCACTGTTAAGTCAAAGTGCTCTTGGGGTTATTTACATAGCATACTAAAAATGACATTATAGTATTTTAAAAACAAAAGGAAGCTCTTTACATTATGATTATTTTAAGCCGTCCTATCATCATCAGTGGAGCTTTATTATAGACATTTTCTCTTTTTCACTGAATAGAGGGGAAAAGAAAGAGATGAGGGCAAAACAGTTTATACTCCACTCCCAGCATATTATCAAATCCAGTTGGGGTTTAATAAGTTAAATCTATTAAACATCTATTTTGGGTATACCATGGCAAATACTGAATAACAGATATTGTTTTACACACTCATATGATGCAAATGGATCATCCTTATCAGCTCTTTCTTATCATATGTGATAGTTACAATCTAAATAGCGGCTATTGTTCCTTTAATCTGGAATGACAATTGGTTTCTAGGATCCTTATGCAAAAATATTGGCAGTAAATATGATGCTAACATCATTACTGTCATGTTGGTGAGTCAGAATTCAGATCTAAATCTTTCAGTGCTCTCACTGTGTTACTAGTTTTGAAGGTGTAAAGATAAACGTTGGTAGTTTGTTCAGATTTGTATGTAATGTGGTTTGCTCTTCTAGGAGCCTATTTGCTTGACTCTAATTTTCATCCTGTTTTATATGCAGCCAGTGACCACAGTATTCATTCAAACTGCACAGAGACACATCTCATCTGTAAAACACAGCGTACTGATCTTATTTGCTATTTGTATTCTCCTAAAAAGAAACACAGGATTCATATGATGGCGGAGGGGGGGGGGGTAACATTTCATTTTGAAATGATGTATATCACATACATGTTCATATCAAAGAAATGCATGATAAAGGATGGATAAAGGAGATAGCTTTAGGTATACATGAAGCAGGATAGAAGGAATGTGATACAGGGTTATATATAGGTGTGTTTAATATGCATTGCTTGATGTATGTTGACCTCAGGTTACAAGAGTAGAAAATCCCATTTTCCAGCTTGTTTCAAATGTAGTAAAAATGCTGCTTCAGTTGCTTTATGCTACTCACATTGGGAAAGGTGCTTATACTGTGATAATTATCATCAAGGAATATTAATGCGTTCAGCATTTGTAACCCAAAAACTCATTATAGCTTAAGCTGTGCATCATCTGTGAAGAGAGAACTTTGCCAGAATTCGCTCTTCACAGGGGTTGCCTCCTGCTTGCTGCGGAGTGGTCAGAGTACTGCAAGAGGTCACTTAGGCTATTTTTGAAAGCTGAAGTTTTGCAGTTTTTGAATCACTACCTTCTGTCTAAAGAGCTTATTGTTCTTGCCTCAAAATGTCCCTTTAATTGAATGCATAGTGAAGTGCAACTACTAATAATAACAATAATAAACAAATAAGGAAGTAACTGCGTAGAGCTGCATAGAATTCAAGAGGTTGGCACATACCATCCATAATTGAAGTATTGGTGTCTTTCCTTTTGTCATTGAGCAAAGGGATTCATTTACACCAGTTTCCTTAATGCAGGTGCCCTTGGGTTTCAGATAGAAATGCCCCCACTGGGGCTCCACTTCACAGCCCTCTGGCTGGAAATTGTGTAAATAAGACTGCAGGGTCAGCCTTCCCTTTTTGGCAGCAGTGTCCTTAATTAGTCTGTGACAGTCTTTCACATGAGCCTACACTGTTCCTGGGGTCATTCCTCACACATCTTAGACATCTATCTCGTGTGCACATAGATATTTTTGTATGTCTGTTGAAAATCATTCCCTTAGGGGAATATTGACATGGTAGGAATGAGAATCCCTGGGTGTGTCCAGAATTCTATAACTTAATCTGATCAAAATATCTGGTTAGGTGGCTCCGTGATAAATTCTAGGTGGTTAGTTTCATAAGAACATTGTGCCCTCACCTCAGGTTGGCAGCTTGTTGAAAAGGAGCTGTGTGTCTGGGATATTTTTATGTGATTAAATTCCATTATTTTTCTCCCACTGATCCATTGCTTGTCATTTCCCATAAGCGACACTGCTCTGTACTGGATGTTATAGTTTGTGTTAGGCCAGGCAAAGAGCACTCACTAATACTTACTCCTCCCAGGCTGTCTGAATTTGCAGGACTGCTGTGTTCCTGAGGTCGAATTGTGACCCTGCCCCTGCCCCTGGGAGGACTAGAAAAATATGTTTCATAACTTCTCGTAGACCTATATGAAGAATAAGAAGGAAAACCATGAAGCCCATAGGCTCCTTTTAGATGAACTCTAAGGTTGGCATTCATCAAGCAGGAAAGCTTACCGTTGTGTGGGAGCTTCTTTACCGTGAGGGGTCACTGCTGGGGGGTGCTGAGTCAGTCCTAGCGGAGGGCCCAGAAGAACCACATAATCATTCATAGAGCCCAGCAGACATGAATGCACAAGTTGATAATCTGGAGTCAACTTTCCCAAATGGAACTTACCTCTTAGAATCACTTATAGGAAGGAATGCTGACAGAACGAGTATACCCTGAATTCAGTGCAGGTATCATAAGCTTGTTCCAATGGAAGCAATCTGGGTTTTATTTTGTTGTGTGGGTTTTGTTTGTTTGGGTGTCTGTTTTGTTGAATGGGACACAAGCTTTGTTTTCTTCAGTGGTGCCCCCATGCCACAAAATGGTTGGAAGTCCCAAGCCAGCACCCTATTCTCATTAGTTTTGGGTTGCAATACTGACATAATAGTTGAGAGATACAGTGGGTACAGATCTTCTGTGAGGATGTAAACTTAATAATCTTTATGAATTTTGAGTAACTCATAACTCCACTTCCTCGCCAAAAGAATTATGAAAAGATTGCTCTAAATCCTTCAGCCATTCTCTGCACTTGTGATAGATGCCATCCTCTTTACCTTGAGGCGTTAGAAATGAAAGTGTGGTTTTCTTTTTTCTTTTTTCTTTTTTTTTTTTGCAAGAGATAAAAATGTATACTTTTATAAGGAGCAAATTGCATTTTCATGTTTAAGTTCACTATTTGCACTTGATGTGGTGACATCCAAATGTGAAGAATTGCCTTTGACATTATTTCTCTGTCTCCTGCATCCTGAGCTTGCTGCATTATTATGTTGAAGTGCACCATCGCATGGGATAAATGTGATGCTGAAAACCTGGAAGTAGGGAAAAGATTGCATTCTGTGTCCAGGCTGTTTTAGATAACTGTAACTTCTTTACTTACTGACACAGTTTAATTTATCTTAGTAACGATACATTCAATAAAATTGTGAGCCTATGTGTCTTTTAGGTAAAATTTGTAATCTTCCAAGTGTTACGGGTTGGGGTGGAGGAAATAAAAGGGCTCTCATTTCTAAATGAAAAGGTAATTTAAACTTTCTTTAGAAGTCTGCTTTACATAATCTATATCTTGAACTATCACATGTTATTTTATAAACTACAATTTAAAGTACATTCATTTCAGAGGTCTTAAAATACACTCTTGGTTTCTGAATTCTCATTCAGATTTTCTCTCAGTAACTATGGTTTCCTGATTTTTTAATGGCCAAGATTTTTTTTTTAAATAGAATTTTTGTGGAGTTTTTGTTTGTTTGCTTTTGGTTTTTTTTTTTTTTTTTTTTGGTTTGTATTTCACTGTGTGTGTTCTCATGTACACAAGTCTAAGTGTAGGCATGTACTGCTAACCTTTTAGCAAAGACTAACTGGAACACCACTCCCTGTCTTATGTTTAACAGGTTTCCAACAGCTTAGAGAGATAGTATAAAAGTGAACTGAAAACCATGGAGCTTATGTTGGAGTCTGATGTTTGAAAAAGAGATATTGGAAAAGGATGTTTTTTGGCTTGGCTCCCTTTTTAGATGTAATTGCTGCTTCATTAGGACTTGGAAGAGTTTCCTGTGGTTAAATTTAATCAAATGGCTCAGAATAACAAATTTGTACACTCAGAATTCCAAGACAGTCCTGTACATAAAACATAATTTTTCTAAATCTAAAACACACACACACACCACAACCACCATCAACAACTGGTTTGTAAAATGCTGTGTGGTACTATCACAA